>NW_010526908.1:0-35688 GCF_000687285.1 Phaethon lepturus
GGGGGCGGGGGGTGGGTGCCCCTGCGCCGTCTCGGTTCCGTGCGTGGAAAGGTAAAAGCCGTCGCCTTAGATTTAGTCGCCTGCGTGTGGGCACAGGGGAGGTGAATGCGGCTTTAGTGTTTGGTCATTGCGTCGTCTTTTGGTGCGTAATACCGTGTCATCCGCACCTACAGCGCCTGCTTTTGGAGTTCCTTTGGCCATATTGCTCATCCTGCAGTGTCTTTCAGGAATCGTTTGGCATCAAAAGACACCTATTAGAAGCAGATCAATTTAGAGGTGTGCTGATATTAAGTAAACAGTAAAGCCCTGCACACCTTCAGGGGGCTTGGCACCTACCATCTGTTTCTTTAAAATACCCGGGAAAACATACTTTGCCTTGGAAAGGGAAAGAAGGGCGCATGTCTGCTTCTCAGCATTTGCAAGCTTCTGATTATGAATATAGAAAGGAATATTTTTTTGTTGCAAGTACGGGTTGATTTCTGAAAAGAAACTAAAACTAGGCAGGAGAGGGATGCGATCAGCTGTCACACAGATGATGGTGTTCCCAAATATGAGCCTAGTCCACATTCAGCATCACTGAATTTTACAGGAAGGCAGAGGTTTTGGGATTTTGAAGTTACATGAAGCAGAAGGCAATGGTAAATTCACAAAATGGGATTAATGGAGCTCTTAGCATTTAGAACAGGGATATTATGCCTGGTGTTACAATTTAATGAAGCCTTTTAATACAGTGCCTGTCTGAAAAGTCTTTTGGCAGAGATTTGCAGTAATCCGGTTTGGAGCTAGTGGTACATGCAAATATCAAAATATACTCAGTGGAAGAAGGGACATAATTTTGTTCCACAACTGAAATAAGTTTAATAATGACTTATTATTAAAATGTGATCTGAGGTGCTTTTAAAATTATTTTTAAAAATGGGTTATTGAAATGTTAATAAAATGCCCGACCAACACCCAGAAGTTCCAGGAAAATACTTTCCTGACCAAGGCATCCGCATGTCACAAGAGCATTGAAGAGTTCTGTATTGCATATTGTGTGCTGCTTTTACTTACAGTGTTTTGAGATGGTATCAGACTTCTTCCTTTCTCTTTCCTACTGTAAGAAATACATTGATTTACTATGTATTTCTTTCTTTTGTTGCTTTTTCCTTGCTGTTTGTGGGCTTATTCTATTTCCTCTTACAGTAGTTCTTTAATGGCCTGTGGGAAGGTGTTGGATATAAAGTTCAGGCCCGTCACTGACATCCAGTGTGTTGGTTTATGCTAAAGATGCATGCCACATCTGCATTAGTCTTTTAAAATGTTTTGGTTAACATGTGCTAACCTGTGTATGTTGATACCGCACTGAAATCTTTGGGTAGATGAGACCTTTATTTTTTTATGGTCCAGACCTGACTATTTTTCTCTTAACTCTCTCTCTCTCTTTTTTTTTTTAAACTTTATTATTGTATGTATTATGTTGATATCAGTTAACACCACATATGTATGCTTATTTCTTGAAAATCTTAGAGTGTGTGTGTATATATATTAAAAAACAACAACAAAAAAGATAACCAGTCTGCTAAGACCTCCCAGGAAAGCATGAGGGGGAGATAACCAAGGGAGAGTACCCCCTCCAGTGCATATAATAGAAAAGGGGAGGAGGGGAGACTTCTGCCAGATGTCCATTCCTAGACCATGCTCGGTGATCCCACTTTTGCATCAGCTGCGGGCTGGCTGGAGCCTGGATTTGAAAGGAGGCAGTTTTCCTCCTGGCGTCCTCTCCCTGCCCCCAGTCTTCTTCATATACCTAATGTTGAATAGACTTCTGCAGTAAATACAGGCCATTGCTCAGCCTTCAAGCTTTCACAGAGGATTTTGTGTGTTCGTGGGAGTAATTGTCAACAACATGAAACAAATGTGGTCCTAGTCAGTTGGCTTTTATTCTTCTTTGGTTTGTGGAACATGTAGCAGGTTTTCAGTGGTAATTGTCGTACGTGTGATACAGTGAATGCTGGTAATTTGCTATACTGAATATTGAAGACTTGACAGGAGGATTGCTTCTCTTTGGTATCTTTTGAACTGTCCCAGTTCTTTTCCTTATTGTTCATTGCAGTGTCCTTAGGTGATGATTAATGAGCTTTCTGAGCCAATTTCAGCTTGAGCCTCTTGAAGGGGTTTTTATCTTAGGCTCATGTATTTTGCTTAATAGCAGTAAGAGCTTCAGAAGAACCATTGCCCTGGCACTATGACTTGGGGAGCAGTACATCGTAGCATAGGCCCTGAAGCTGTCTGGCCACATTAATTTTACTCTTGAGATACAAATTAATTTTTTTCTTAAAAAGAAAGTGCTGATTACATAGAAACTAGTGTTACAAAGCCTTTTCTTTTGAAGCAGTTTTCCAGTTAATGGACAGTACCTGAAATTCCAAGTAAAAATGCCTAGAAATTGAAGAAAATGTCCTTGAGATAGGAAACAAAGATGAGTTTCACTGGTACTGGGGCAGAAAAACAACCTTGGAGTTGAATCCCCGTCCTTAACCAAAACTAGAGACTGATTCTCAGATCCTTGTAGTTTTATCTATGTGGTCTACTAATACTTGATTATCTTGTTTAAAAAAAAAAATAAGGTTTTGGTTAAATAGAAGTAAAAAGATTAAGAATGAAAATGTTGCTCCGTTGTTCATTTTCACATAAATATTGATATTACCTGAATCCCTGGCAAGAGGAAGATCAGGAAGGATTTCTGCTAATTGTTTTCCTACCTTTGTATTTCAGGCAACTTAGGTTTAAATGCCTGTGTCAGGAGGTTTGTCAGAGCAATAGGGATTCTGCGGGTTAACGCTCTGAGCTGTAAAGCTATTTTTGTTCTAGCAACGCATAAAATAATGTATAGCTGTAGGTTGGTGCATAGGTTTGGATAATTCATAGGAGCACATATTGGCTGTTAGTTTCTATTTTTGTAAACAACAGAATCCTGTGTGGGCAAATAAAGGAGTCCCCGAAGAATTGTGTCTTTGGGTAGCGAACATTCGGGCTTTGTTCAGGATTGTGAAAAAGGATGTGATCAGTCATGCCTGTCAGTGGGGCTCAGGCGAAGTCAGGAGCAAACGCAGCTGTGTTGTGAAGCGATGTTTTCTCACTGTGCTGCAAACCTTATCATTTTGCCAGAACTGAAGTGAGTAAGGAATAAATGTGACTATGCAAAAAAATGAAGAGCTCACTGTGGTCATCTCAGGATGTATCATTGTAAATGATGTCTAAATACCACAGAAATGTGTGTTGCTTAGAAATACCCACGATGAAATTTGAGATACAGCGTAGAATGTATTTTACCTAATGGGTGTTTTAGCCATCTCTTTGTTACTTGCAATTTATATGAAATGAACAGTGGCATCTAGTGAAGTGCCAGATGTAATAAAAAATAACTTCTGAATGGGCTAAAACATTTGGTGTAAACATGCGGTTTGACTCCTCTAAGCTCTCTTCTTGCAGAGCAGTACTTACAAGCTTTTTTTTTTAAACTTGACGCAATAATGAAGTGATAGATACAGGGGTAGAAAACCTGCATGAGAGCTGGCAGTTGACCTTGCACCCAGTACTTAGCTGCAGCAGAATGCTGCCGGGCACAGGAGGCTGTTTTGTTGGGGTCACGTTGTTGCTGCGAGCTGGGTAAGGGGCTCTTGCTTCTAGGAGTGACGGCTGTGCCGCCTCCTTCCCATGGGACAGTTTTGGGGATGAGCGAGCTTGGAGAAACTGAGTTTTCCTCACATGTTTTGTTAGTGCCAGGTCCCTGACGTATCAAAGGCAGCCACTGATTTTGGGCATAGCACTGAGCTCCTGAAGAGAAACAGCCTTGAGGATCTTGGAAAGGGGCAAGGGCAGGTACTTGGAAAACCAAAAAGTGCAGATTTCCAGTCGTTGGCTCTTCAGGGCTGGCACGCATGTGGCTCTCCTCAGCCTTCCCTCTCCCTCCTGAGAGCATGCCTCTGCGGGTAGTGTCGGTGGCCCTTCTTTTGCCTTGTCCGCAAGCCCTAGAGGAGAAAAGCACAGAGAAGAAATTACTCCTGGTTTTATCAGATGCAAGTACTATGCAGGTTTTTCTCTTGGAAATCTGCCAGGCATTCACTGGGAGGGCATAATGCATGGAGTATTCTGTCTTTGAATCAAAAAGATCACAGAAGAGTTGACTGCGTGGTGGCATTCACAGGACTCAGAGGGCTCAGGGTGAGACATGCTGGAGAGAAACAGCTTACGTTGTCTTGGCAGTCTTAATGTCTTTCATGTCCTTCTTATGCCCTTGTGTGCCCAGGTATTGGAAGGTAGCATATAGAAATATAGGACAAATAAATGCAAATTTAGCTTATGTGTATCAAGATATTCTTACCTGTCAGTCTCCTGTAGAGCACCAAAGAAAAATATGCAGGATTTTTAGAGGAAAATGAATGTGCTGACATATTACTTCTAATTTTGTTGACCCTTTTGAAAGATAATAGCCTTGCTTGCTGTTTAAATTTCAAAATGGGTTTTGCTATGAATACTGCTAAAATAAATCTTAATTCTAGAGGTACTATTTAATTATTCTCTGAATTCAGATTTTGTTCAAGGGTATTCAGAAACACCTGTATTTAATGTATTAAGCCTCACCTTTTCCTGCAAGAGTTTTAAGATAGATAGGTAGATATCTATATATATCTATGTAGATATGTTAATGTTGGAAGTCAAGATAGGAAGAAAATGGCACTAGACGGCAGAGAGGAGCCTCGGTGAGTTGATACTTTATCTCTGCTCGCTTGCTCTGCTGATCTGTGAAAGAGAGAAAGCTTAGGCCTTATTTATGTTAGGCTTTCTGCCATCATTGTTGTTCCCAGTACGTAAGGGTGAACTGGAAGGCTTCCAGTCGTGGCTTATGCTGATGCATCCTGTGCTCTGGGGGTTACGTGGGCTCCCTGTGAATATGGGGGTTGGCTAAGGATGCTCTTGTAGACAGCTCTGGTGGGGAGGACAAAATAAGCAAAGAAGAGATCTCAACATAACACAGTAAAGTCTTTGGCTTAAAAATAAGCATATTCCAAATGCCCACACAAAAGAAATGGAAGGAAGTTGCCAACAGTGATAGGTGACCTTGATTACCTATATTTGTATGCAGAAATGTTGAAAATGTTAAGCAGGCAGTGAAGACATAAGGACTAATTTGGTGTTGTTTGAAATCTGCATTTGTTCCTAAAGAAACCTTAAGAGCAAAGAACATTGAGGAGTTGTGGGCTCCTGATGTTTGTATGACTTAAAGTAAAAGGTAACACATTTGTAGTTTAACAGAGGTTTTCTTGACTAGTGCAGTCAAAATGTTGCTGTAGAAAGGAAAGTGGAGTTGTAGTTGTCTCATTTTCCACTCTACTTTTCAATCACTGTTAACGATGAAATCTGCCGTGATGTTGCAGAGACTTAATGTGATGTCTTCAAGGGGCATCACTAGGGAAAATTTTTTTAAATAACAGAAAAGTAGTGGGTAATGGAGTCCAACTTCAGGGGATGGCTGGAGGTGATAGTTTACCCCACAGTACTCAGTGAGAGGTGATGGGTAGGACTGGGGTAGCATGAGAAGGGCTTTGAAAATGAAGACGGTAGCTGTATATGATGTGACAGAGAGGCAGAGAGAGCACGTGCACCTTTAACAGGACGACGCAGAGAGCAAGATGTGATCAGAGGAACAGGCAGTGAAAATGACCTGCGCGGCAGCAGGGCTGTGAATGAGCCTGACCTGAGCATGACTGCGTTTGCCAAGTGTGGAGTAGGTGTGCACCTTGCAGGTGACGAGGATTAAAGGTACCTAACATCCTGAATCCATACTGGCAATGAACACACCTTTATAAAAGTGGGGAAGCTTTTTCATGTCTGTTAAAAGAAAACTGGAGAGTATTCACTCTTTGTTTCTGAATTAATTAATCACATTACAGCATTGGATCCAGTAAGGAGACAAAACAAATACTGTTCTATTCCTGATAAAACCTTAAGCTAGCCTGCATGACACACACAACTCTGAGTGTGTTACTGAATTTTATTACTGCGCACTTCAAGAGGAGCAAAAGGAGACTGCAAAAACATAGCTGAGGCAGAGAAGAATTAAGATAACTACTTTTTCATCTACTTGAGTTGGCAAAAGTTCTTAACAGACCCAATAGTGCTGTGTTATCAATTTAGAAAAGCTGTAACCTGCTCGAAACTCTGGATCCATCAAACATGATAGCAGAAACTACCGGTGACTTCAGTGGAGTTAGAATTCTGCCACAAGCACACATACTTGTTGAATTAGCATGCAAGTGGATAGCTCCAGGAAAAATTAGAATATGATTAGAATAACAGAACTTAAAAAAAAAATTAAAAACCTGAGACATGAACTCTTGAGTGCGTATTCACACTTTTTGGGAAGGGTTGATACATGGACAGGCCAGAGGAAAGTGAGTGTAGTATCTGTATTTAAGCATCTGCAGAAGAGACTGGCAGCTACAAATAGAGCTCAGCAGCACTTGGACATGCGTATCTACCAAGTATTTATCCTAGAATAACAAAAATTGATGTGATCCCTAGGTAAACTTACAGGTTTGCTATAGAAAGTGAGCAGTGGAACACGGAAAGCATCATATGTGACCAAAACTGGTTTCCTTGTGCAGAGGAGAAATGAGACAAGACGAAGAGTGACCATTTAATTATGTCTTAGAAGGTAGCACTAAGGTAGTATGGATTTGTTAATTTGGAATTAAAGAATATTATTTTAAAATAATTTTTGTTACAAAATTTAACTGGATGTTAACACCAAAGACGTCTTAGTCATTACCTTTGCTTTGTGCAATGTACAGAGGATTGCTTATGACTGTACAAATTGAGGAGTAACTACAGTGAAGTGTTGAATGGAGAAAGATGAAGGCATGAAAAAAGACTGACACAGGGAAGAAAAGTCCCAGCTGACTTTGGTCAAGTAACTTCTCTGAGAATTTTGCTTGTATTTTCTTCCAAATTTTCTCTTTCCTTTTTCCTCTCCCAAGTTGAAAAATTAAGCATATCATTTCTAAATCATCAGCTAGGCTGATACAGAAATTTTGAGTCAGCTCCAAAAAGCCACAAGCTGCAAAAACTCACTCCATTTCTTGTTGCCTTCTAATTATACAGTTTAAAGGAAGAATATGTTGTTCCTCAAAGCCTAAGTGTTTTACTTAAAAACATGGGTCTCCATGCTCGCTGCTGTAAGGGGTGTCTGATTACCTGTCCTAATCCAGTCTGCTTTCTTCTACTTCCTCATTTTCTCACTCTTCTTGACCTTCTTCCCTGCAGCCTGATGTCTCTTACTCCTAAACTGTAGTTTACCTATATTTGTCTTTGTTGTTTTCACTTTTTTTCTGTTTCTTTTTATCATGCAAGATTTCTCTGTCCTCCTCTGTTTGTCTTGTAATATCTGTCCTCTGCCAGAAATCTGTCTCACTCTGGCTACATCGATATTTTCCTCTCCATTTAATTATGAATCCTGTTCTTTGCATATTTTTCTTTTGGTTGCCTTTGCTTGCTTCATTCTTTCCCTTTCCTTTTATTGGTACTAATCTTGACTCTTGTATTGACAATCTTGTCAGATTTGGTAACTAACGCTCCAGTTCCTGCAATCAGATGATTAAATGAGAGTCTGAACTTTTTTCTGTGCTGGTTTGTTTGTTTTGGTTGTTTTTAGTGTGGTGTTTTTTTTGGGTTTGGGGTTTTTTTTGTTTTTTGTATGCGTGTGTGTTTTGGTTTGTTGTTTTGAAGGAGTTCCTCATTCTCTTAAGGGCAGGGAAAAGCCTACTATTATAGCTACAGTGCCTCTTGAAGACGTAAAAGCTAGAAAGCAAACATATATTCAATGTATTGTTAATTTGGGGCCTGACTAAAGGCTGTTGAATTTGTGGATCTTGAGGTAGTGACTCCTGTGTTCTGCCTTGCTCCCTTTCCTTTGATTAGCCCCTGTGTTCCTTCTTCTGCCACCTCTTCGACTGTCCTCCAGTACATATGGGCAGTGTCTGTCTTTCCTGAAGGCAACCTGAGTTCTGCTACTGTGGAAAGAGCCGCTTGATTTCACCCAAAACCTGCAGAAATGGGCTGTGGCATTTAATTAGAATATTAATCTTTAACACAAAATGAGTTTCAGGTTTGTTGCCAACGTGTGCATCAGCTACACTGTTGCCTGAAAATCGATGCTAATAATTTCAGTTCTGCAAGAAGCTGTCTTGAAGCAAATGCTTTTGGATCTATGTGGAGGAATCAGAGATATTTGAGGAAAGCTAGGAAGATGCTCTGAGGCTCTAAGCTGCAAGGCTCTTAGAGTAGGTGGTTATAGCTGGAACAGCGGCCATGTTGTTGTGGTGTCACATCACTAACGTCAGCTCTGTAGCTTAATTTTTTTTCGTATGGCAGAGTGCAAATGGTTTTGCACATTCTGCAGGCTTTCTTACAAATACCCTGTGTCAGTTCATTTTAACATACTGAATTATCTATTTTGCTTTTAAAATTCAGTCTTAAATGTGTGCTTACTATTGGCAGCAGTACATGATATGCTTGCTATTTGTTTTTATATCTATGAAGACCCTTTCTAACCATGACCTGTTAATCCTTGGAAGGCAGGGAAATTGTGCTTCAGTGAAGCACAGGCTATAGATAAATTGAGGATTGTCTTCTTTTTAACAGCATTCTGAGAGATTTTTGTCAAAAGAATTTTTTTCCTGTTCTAAGTAGCAGCCTGAACCTCCTGCCTTAAGGGATGAGTCAGGATGCCCTAATGCTTGATGAAAGTTCGGCATGACTTCTCTTGTCGAGGCTTTGAAATAAGGATAATTTTCAAATAGAAATTTTGAGGAATGAAAAATTAATATGAAGGTTTGGGGGTTTTTCTCTTTTTTGTGGCAAATATGTCTCTCTGAAGACTGTTTTCAGAGATATAGGAAACCTTCAATTTAAGTTTCTTTCCTTCTTGCAAAAACTGTTCATTTTTTGCATTTCAACAATCATATAATCTTCCAAACTGTGGCTTGTTTATAAATTGAAGTTAACTTGACCATTAAAATTATGCTATTTACTAATACTGAATGCATTAGTCACTATTGGAAAGCTGTAATGGAAAAATACTGTTGAATTTTTTTTTTGGCGGTAAGAGTGGTGACAATGCTACATAGATTACTATCTAGTTGAATGGTTGTGATGTCTGAATCTATGTTAAGAAGCAGCAGCTTAAATAATTTTCTAAGTCTTCACCTATTTACCAGATAAGCACTTAATACCGCTCACAGACAGAGACTATTCTATGTCTTCTTTACAGGGAATACAGCCTAAGTGTGACCCTTAGGCTACATTTAAGAGTTTCTGATTTTTCAATCATATCAGCTGAAGAGAGAAGAAATTTCTACTCCCAGCCAGTATAAGTACAGCCAGTACAAGTAAATTGGCTTGCATGGGCTGTACAACAGTAAATTCATTTCAGTCTTGATAGATGCAAGTAAATGCATGTTTCTTGGGTCAATACTGTTAACGCTGGTCTCTTTGGAAATGTAGGAAATTCCCGAAGGAGTGTGCCCATAAGTCGCTGCAAACAATTCAGGGAAATCTGTTAAGTGTATAGCTGGACTCAAGGTACAGATGGATATGGAATGGTATGGTTAATAATAACCATAATGCGGACTATAATACTAAAATGTTGTAAGTCAGTATTTTGTGACTGTCTAGAATACTGTCTGTGGTGCATTTGAGCTGGTGTGCAACTTAAACTCTTGTTATTCCCCCTTTCCTCCCCAGCACATGGAATCATGACAATACTATTGCTTTTTAAAGCACTGGTATAAATGTTGCCCTTCTTTTGTTGTGTTGTGCACTTCACACATAATAGGAATAAATAATCCAGCTTAAGATGTTCTGTACATTTTTTTAAATAATAAAAACAAAAATGAATTCTGATTTGCTCTGAAAGTAGTAGTAAATTTTGATAGTACCATGTATGAAATAAGGAAGGTTTCCGAAGTTTGACTGCTTTTCCTTGAAGAACAGCTTTCATGGAAGTTTATCAAAGAAGATCTATCAACGGGGCTGTGAGATAAGCTTCTTGCTATTTCTTTCAAAAATACAATTTTCGCCTTACTTGTTTTGGTCTGGACTGATTTATTTGGTTTGTACTTCGGGACGTGGTTAGGACTTCTATTAAAAGGAACTTCATAGGATCTCAGCATTGCTATGATGTGGAGCAATGAGCACTTTGTGTCTGTGCTACTGAGAGCATCTAGTAGATAATTTGACTCTTGTTCCATTAGACCATAGGAGATGCAAGTCAAGATATTTTAAATTATCAGTGATTGTAAACACTGATAGCCTTGTGTATGCCATTGTATCATTATAGGTTTAAAATTACTACTTTTTTCTGAACTAGTAATTTAAATTAAAAAAAGTACTTTTCCTTGAAAAAGGCAGCACACTTCCCCCTCCCTCCCATCTTCACTACACTTCTGTCAGTTAGTCTTATATCATCTTGTATCATGAATGCACATTGTTTTGGTCATCTGACATTTGAGTTTCACAGAAATAGCCCCTGATATTCCTAAATCGTAGGTTTATTTCAAAAAAGTTCTCAGTAAATTTCTCACATTTATAACGTATAACAGTCACATGAATGTTAACTTTTTAAACACAAAAAATGTCTCTTAAGTGGATCTTGAAGTGAATCGGCCAGAATCACCAGTCCTTTTGAAAAGATGATACATGATGCAAAAGCTGCCTTTTTAAGTCACTCTTCTGTTCTTAATTTCAAAGTCAGACACCAGTGCTAAGCACTCTGCTTGCACTGGCAACAGTTCAAAATGAAGGTAAACAACTTTCACTCTGTTAGGTGGATGTTCCCTATTCATCCAAGATGTGTTTAACCTTTAATTTCAAAGGGAGGGTGGCCAGTTCAATATGAAAAATTAATCTTTTTCTAAGCGAGACACTCTTCCATAGTGCTGACAGTTTTGCATGCTGTTCAGATTTAACGTATGAAGTCAGCACGATTGCTCCTCTGTGCCAACATTATGCTAACCAGTTGGTTGAGCTTCCTTGGGCTTGTCAGGCAATCTGATAAAACAGTCCTTCCAGTTATGGCTACAAATTGTAGGCTCTTCCTAACTACTGCAGTAAATCCTTTGGCTACACTGGGTGGTGTTCAGCAACCATCACCTGTAACGTGTGCTCTCAGTATATGCAGTCAAGCGGACACACTCCGTTCTAGTTTTTGAGTACATGGGGACTCAAAATTGTGTCATGCATTTCCTAGGGTGGCTGCCATCAGGCCCAAAGTTACAAATTTTAGACTAGTACTGTGGGTGCAATGCAGCCAAAAAGCAAAGAGAAAAAGAGTAAAATTCAATATCTCTGTGTTTTGAAATTAAAGTTTTGGGTATCTCCCCTTTGAAATGGATGTATTTCTGTGGACTACTTGACTTCCTTGAATATAGTTTTTCCAACAGAAAGTCATCCTGTCAGAATTGCTTTACCCTACTTTGATATGAATTATTAATGTGAAATTATAATCTTGCTGCTTTTAGTGAAATGGTACCTTCCTAATATTCTGTGAAATTTCAGTCTTACTCTTCTGACAGTCTTTTTGTAAGCTGTCAAGCCACTTACAGTTTTATACCAAAGTGTTTTGTCTTTGAGAGAATTAAGATTTCAATTTGATGAAACAATTCAGAAACTTGATTTTTCTGTATTATTTTTGCATTATATTATATAAATTCCAGTGATGTTTCTGAATTCAGAGGAAATGCAAAAATTGACAAGAGTGACTTACAAAAATAATGCAGTAAAGTTTCAACTGTAATTTGCTTAAACTTCATGTTGTTGTTGAACTCTTTGATATCCCAGAAGATTCAGATGAAACAGAGAGTTTTCCCTGGTTTATGAATTAATGCTGGTTTTTTCTCTTGAAATAATTACTTGCTGCTGCTTAATTTAAGCCAACATGTTTTCATGTTCCCTCTATGGCCAAGCATCAGTCATACAATTTAAATAATGAAGCCAGGCATTAAAGACACATCTTTTCAAAAGGGAGTATTGTGAAGGATCTAAATAAAGAGAGCAAGGCCGTGTTAATTCCATGATGCGTATATAATTGAAACATTATTGAAATGTGTGATTAAAGTAAGGCAAAGAATATTTGGCAATTACTAAAAAAAAAAAGTGACTAAAGTTTTTAGTTTTATTTGTCCATCATCTTTTACTTAATCTGAATTTTTTTTTTCAATTACAGATAAATCGGGCCGTTTACACTGCACAGAAATGGAGGTAAGAGAAGTATTTTGTGTTCTCTGCTAGTGCTGATTTAGCTCAGCTCTTTTTCATTAGCTTATAGAGTAAATATAGCACATTTATAGTGTGGAGTTACCATTGCAAAGTTGTACACTGAAGTGTATATTGTATTTATGACTTTCATTAACAGCGGCATAAATATGTCTTAACATGGGATATTTAGTCTTTCGTTCAGAAACAGAGGAAAGAAAGGCTATGTGGTTTTCCAAAAATGAGGTTAGAAATATGTTATGCAGCCAATGTAATCTTGTTTGATACTAATTTCTTTAAAGTATATATTTTATCAGAATATTTTATTGTAGATAATTTCTGTTGGATAAATTCTCTTGTTATACTTATTTTAGAAAGGACTAGTAGGTCATGGAATAAATACTTAGTGTTTATGGAATGGCTTGGTGATTTTTGACAACTCAAGAATTTGGATGGAAGCAGAGAAGACAAGTGATCTCAGGGTTGTTTGTCCATCTAAAGACATCCTGATTTCAGATACTTTTAATATTTCCTGTAATTTATTGCTTGGTGATACCTTGGGGCCCAAGAAATATTGTTTTATGTCTTGCTGGGTTAGCAACAGAAACACAAATCCGGTTAAATCTGCTTGATTTACATCTTGACCATTATTTGACTCTGAATCTTTGATGCTAAGCTGTTACTAATGTTGCGAGAATGTTCAAACTATCATTTTGTCAGATTCATAGATTTAATCCAAGACTGAAAGGAAAATTAAGTAGAATGTCTTGTTGAACAAGATGTGGACTTGTATAATTTTCATTATCATACAGAGCAAATAATATAGCCTACTCCTTAAATAAACTTTTCCAGCAATAAATACAATTTCTGTGTCCTTTGCAGGGCAGTCGTTTCTCACTGCCTTTAAACTTTCTTTGAAATGTAAAACTGAGTTTTTACTTCAACTGTTCCATCAGTACCTCAGGCTGAGCCTGGAGATGGGGCAAGTGCCTGCATCTTAATTGATGGGTTGTCTGTTTTCTCATCAATAATATATATGAAGGTGACAAACGGCTGTTACTGAATGGTTTATACATACATAAACTGTGCTTGAAACTTCTGATTTAAAGACAAAATGAAAGGCCAGTTAATTCAACTACAAATGGTAAAATGCTAGGGCAATCCAGATTTTTGCAAGTATTAATAATAAAAAAAAATGAAATGTCATTTCTGCAGGATACAGTGTAAAGAGTAATTCCTAACAGATGTAAGTACAGAAATTGGAAGTAGCCACATTTTGTTTCTTCATGTGGTTCAGTTTAAGCAAATGCATTCTGGTTTTGTTTCAGCATTTGTAAAATCTCAGTTCATAAATCTAGTTCCTTATTTACAAATGATAATCTAGTGTGTCCTTTGCTTTGCATAGTAAATATTGTTTACTATTTTGCTTTGCATTTTTAGCGGAAGGTAATGAAAGGCCCTAGCACTAAAAATACAGATAATAATAAAGCTCTGTTAATTGATGTTTTGTTAAAAGTATTTTATTTAATTTTGGGAAAGCAAAAGTGCTTTTGTTTCAAATGAAAGTGTTTAGTGAGAGTCAGTTGGATATGGGAAAAGTGTTTTTAAATTTTGATCTTTTTAGAATATTTTTTGTTGATAGTTGGAAAGAAAAGCAGGTTAGAATTTCCCATGAGACAGAGGCTTCATTTTAAATTGTCTCTAATAAGCAGCACTGTGACGATTAGCATATAGACTCTTCTGTTTATCTTTGTCATTTTGAAGGAGGCTGTGAAGGAGTCAGTGGCTTTTTTCTCCTCCGTAATTGCTTTGGGGCTACAGCTTTAGACGTGGAGTTGATGATGATTGTGTTTTTCAGAACTATGAATGCAGCAGAGACAGCCCATCTCACTTTTTTGATTCCTATGTAAAAGAGCGTGGCCCGATTGAATGTATTAGAATATGTGGGAAATGTCTTAAAACCGTCACTAATGTCCATCATAACATTTCTGCAAAACATGTAAACTATCCTGAATTGGTACACCATTTATTTCAATCTAGCAATATGCGTGTTGTGTCAAGTTCAGAGTCCAGTTGCCATAGCCATAATGGGAAGACAGGAGTAAGGAATAAGGTGACCTTACTTAATCTGCATCTGCCTGTGACTCTGTTACGTACGTAACGATAGCGCTCCTTAGTCGTCTCAACCGAGGTGGTGAAGATTATGTAAAATATGCCAGTCCCATTTGTAAACATTTAGTACTCATATAGAAAGCATTCTGTGAATGCTGTGTGATTCATATGTAGGAGGGTTTAATTGCCATGTATTTGAAAAGACCCACCTAACTGAGCACAGGGCTGTTGTGTATGATTAACGTAGTTAACCAGTACGTATGCTAATATAAAGGTATACACAACCTCTCACATTTGTTTAAAAGCCAGGAATGAATTAAATAGCCTGTCCCAAACAATGGTGAATAAATTGTTCAACACCATTCAGCTCATGTCAAATCACAGAAGGAGTCAATTGTAGAAATGTTTTGAGGAGACTTAGTGTGCTCTATATGCAAATTTTGTTCATGACCTATCAGTTACATGTTTCTCTAATTATTAAAAATCTTAACATAGTGAAAATTACAGTACTTGTCTATGGAGCTGAAATGGCTTTTTTTAACCTTTTAATTTGGAACTTGAAATATTGACTATATTTCAGCTAATAATTTAGGGAAATAAATATATAGGTTATAAGGATACTGTGTTCACTTTAGTACAAATAAGAATATACTTGTTAGTTCATTGTACTGATGAAAACAAAATCAACCACCTCATGCTGATGAAAATGAAAGCATGTATTTAATAGCACAGAATGTTAGGATTTCAAAAGAAGTGCCATAATTTTGCATTAAAAATAATGCCACACCTACCTGAAAGTGGGTTACCTACTCAAAATTCAAACAGTGTAAAATGGGTGTATTTACCATATGTTAATATTTGGTATTAATTTTTTTATCCCTGTTGAGTGTAAATAAAAATAACATTCTGATTGAGGGGTGATTGCTGCAACAAACAGTCCTTGTCATGCACAGTGATAATCACTTCATTCTATTTCCTGAGCCTTAAACTTATGGTGACAAGGGAGAAGAAATGTCACTGCATGGAGGATAGGCAAAAATGTTTTATGAGAATCATTTCTCTTAGTAAAATATGTCTGAGTGTGAGTTCTGTCAAAATAAGTTTTGATTATACATTGAAAAAATAAAATTCTGCATGAATGCTTCCTTACAAATCTGGTAATTCCATCAGAGCTTTTGATTCCTTGTGCTGTTAAGAGAAGAATTAACAGGAACTCAGGATTGCCTTCTAGAAATTAAAGTAGAACCATGCATCTCTTCTTGTGAGCTTTAAGTCGTGCTTGAGCATTATGTGCCAGTTCTGATAAGTGAAGCACTCGTCCCGTGCTGATGGAATTATCTCATAGAGAAGCTGCACGTCCAGCCTTTGAGGGACCTGTTATTTTAGATACCTGAAATCCCATTATGCTTGTTCATTGATGTGGTGGTTCTGTGGCAACCAGTCTGACCTCCTGATTTTCCTGATGTACTTCATAGTCACAAAGAAACAGTTTAACAGACAGTTGATGAAATAAACACACAAAAAGCAGAATTTGGGTTTTGATCTTTTGTGTGTTGTAATGAGCTGCCTTTTCAAGAGGAGCTTTGTTTTTTGTAATTTGTGTAAGCATTTACCGCATATCGGGAGGAGGTTGATCTTGGAGGAAGAGGGATTTCTGTTGTTTACTTGCTATAAGCTTGGCACATCACCCTTTTCATTCAGCAATTTCAATTTCATTAGGAACAGACAGTGAATATTGGGCTGGGGAACTAATAATGTATTTGACTAAGCTGATTTAGTGATAGTCAAATCCTGCCATCTGTCCAGAGTCTTTAAGAGAATTCAGCTGTTCCTTGTGAAGGCTTGGTAATTTTGCAGTGTAGTATGGTGTGCCTTTAATAATCTACACGCCCTAAAGTCACACAGGATTTATGATGAAATCTTCATTCCAGTGATGCCACCACTAAACCTTTCAATCAGCTGGGGAAGAGTCAAGAGACAGATTTCAGCCTTCGTCTTCTGACAGTTTCAGATAATGGCTGGTGGAACACTAGGTCTTGCAGTAACTTTGATCCCTCCAGGGAACATTTAGCCTGTAAAAAGCACAAATAGCAGAGTGTGGAGCATTAAGTTAGGCGGTGGTGGTTGGTTGTTTTGTTTTGTTTTTAAATCTCAAAGCACAAAAAATTCTCTATATAGTTAACCAGTGGTAACTACAAAATTACCCAGTTTTTTAATGAGATTAAATGTGAAAGTTTGCAAATGTAGTTTATATGACTCTGAAAGGGATCTCAGAGTTTTGGGAGAATAAGATAATTTGTATGGGACTTTAGTTTTTGCAGAACCCTTTCTATAGAAATTCTTTTATATTGTGCTTGAGAAGATATCTATCATATCAGTGGCATGCTGTTGTATCTATGGTAGCTATCATATGTACTAACTGGTATGATAGCTATCGTATCGGTCAGCTTTAATGTGCTATTTTTTAAGTAGACCAGTGCCAGTGGACATGTTTTCCTGTCCGTTTAGACAAAGACAGTAATCTGCTCAAACTGCAGGGAAAAATTAAGCTTTAGATGTTGTTTGCATGCTTACAATTTAATGGCCCTTCGTATTGCCCGTCTTTGTTGTTATACATAATATAAAAGACAGCTTTAAAGTATCAGCATGAAATGAGAATGCTATGTTTCATACTTTTTTTTCTTGGTTGTTATTGCAAATAAATTTTAAGCTACAGAAGTTGTAACTACATTTCTGGTCTGCTAAATCCCTCAAAGGCTTCTGAGATCATATGACTTTTTCTCTGAAGTCTGCTCATTTTCTGTTAGAGATGCTGTGTTTTCCTGCCTCTTTGCTAAGTACCAAATAGTTAATAGTAAAACCATAATGCAAACAAGGGGTATGCTTTCTGGGGATCAATAGAAAACAGATAATAGTTCTTAGAGTGATTGCATGGAGGGAGCTCTTCGTTATTTCTTGGTGGATTTTGCCTAGGGCAATTCTGAAACTGAGGTAAAATACACCCCCGGAGTTCAGTAGTTTCAAGTTCAGTGGTAAGTTTGACCTGATAGTGTTGGCTTTTTGCTCTATGGGGAACACAAACGAACCCAAACCTTCCATTCTTGAATAGCTATATTTGCTCAGAAGTCCAACATACACAATGTAAAAAGTATGCAGAAGATTTACAGGTGATGAGAATAAAGTACCTAAAATGTAGATTAAATGACAGGCAAAAGCACACAAAGAAGCTGAATCTCTGAAGATTTCCTGTTGTTTACAGCCATTCTTTCCTTGCACCACTTCAATCCACACAGCACTTAAACTTGCAGTGGTGAAGTTGGGAGTACTGAACAGATTTAGTGGGTGGTTTGGTTTTTGAGAAGCCAAGGGAAATCAGGCTTTAGCACATTTTGTTTAGGAGAGCAAGGAGCACTTTGGTGGGCTCTTTAAGTATCTGAATGCAATATCGCATTCATTTTGTACAGCATTTTTCCTTCCAGATATTCTACTTCTGATACCATAGTTATGTCACTGCAGGACATGAGTAACTTTCTCTGACTGAAGTGGGTGTTAGTGGTGTCTTTATGAAGAACATTGATTTATTTATTTATTTATTTAGGTAAAATGTTATGGTCCTACCGATTAAATCACCTTGAGGGAGAAAATTGCTTAAATAGACCTTTTGTTTTTCTGTGTGTGTTTTCCAAATTGATCTCTAATTTTTCTTACTTCCGTGTGGCTGGATTTAGTAGCTTGCTCTGACTCTAACATAAACCCCCTTGAATATCTAAGCAGCATTATTTCAACTATAACATGCATTACTGGATTAGGCTAATTTTAACATAACTAAGATAACCTAATTGCTTGTTTATTAGTTTTGAATTTGGTCAGTGGTGAAAGAAAACGGGAACTCAGAGGAGCTAAACACTTAATTTCACTTCAGCGGTTAACTTACAACGTAAAAGCAAATGTCGTTTTAAATTTAACCATTAAGAAAATGAGGCAAGGATTGAAACATGGAACTGATAATATCAGTAAGTTTCCCTTCAAAATGTGAAGAGATTTAAAGTGAGATAGTTATTTATGAATGAGGTGAATCCAGCCTGCTCCCACCTGTTTTGTTTAACAACACCTGTGCTCTTCTTTTTAGTGATAACTTATATTAACATTGAGTCATTCTAACATTCTTGCTTTGAATGTGCTTATAAATACTGATATAGTTCATCTAAACCATTCTTGTATGAGGTAGATCACACTTTGACATATAAATTCGTGTTAGCTACTTTACACTTTACATGTGTAGAACCCCTGGCAATTTATAATTGGGGAAAATAACATTATGAAAGGCTTTTTTTTAATGCAGCTTTGCTGACCTGATGCAGATGAACATGTGGAGTTTTTATGAACAAGTAGACAGTGTGATTGATCTTTGTTTAGCCTTTAATTTTTCTTGCCACCTTCTGCTATCTTGTCTCTCTGCTGGGAGCAAGAGGAGCTGCTGACCTCTGGTTGTGAACATGCAGAAGCTTCAGTTATTGCAAGAGAAGGGAGGAGAAATGTGGTGTCCCCTCCCAGGATTTCCAAAGGTTACTCAGGGAAAATATTAAGAGTAAAGCTCAATTGGAATTTTAGTCAGATACGCACTTTCAGTAGGTTAATTACAGGGTCATGGTGGCCAGTTCAGAAATTCCCGGTAACACTGTCTTTGAGCATTCAAAAATCCTAAGGCTTATTTTTAGTATACAGTGAGATTAGCAGAAAACAAACTGTTGAAAAGAATATGGCATTTTAGGTTAGTTTCTAGGTTTTGGTTAATACATATTCAAATACTTCTGTTTTTCTTTGCAGTTCTATGACTAAATTTTGTTCCTTCACATGAACACTAACATGTAGCTTTTTATCTAAATCACTTGACCTGAGAAGTTGAGACGTTAAACACAGCAAGATTTGCAGTCAAGTCGTGAGAGTGTGCAGCACTGCGTGCTTTCTTTGGCAGCGAGGATACTGAATCTGTCTTGGGGCTCACTGAGGCAAAAAGGAGTTTTTGTTAGTTTTGTACTTTCTTTTGTTTGACTTGACACAGTGCAAGTCATTTGAGCTTTTGTTCAGAAGTGAACTTTTTAGCAACTGGTAAATTTCTGTGCTCCCCATGACCTACCAGTGTGAACATTTTCATCTTAAAGTGTTTAATTTTGTCTGCCACTTACATGTTTGTAATGTCAACCATGGGAAAACAAAGCAAGCTCCAAGAGCTCTCCTTAATGGTGTGAAGGAAAGACTCTAAAAGATGTTCAGTGCCGAACTCTTAGATTATCGTTTTGTGTTGCTGTGCGCAGTAGCATGTGAAGTAAAATACTTTTATTTCCCAAAAGAAAATACAGAGGGTAAATTAAACATACCAGTAAAACAAAGGGGTGACTGAATTTTAAATGTGTATTTCATCATGTCCCTTTCTTCTATTAACCAGTAGTAATTATGAAGCACCTGTAATGCTTTTAGTACTTCACCCTCAGCAAGAAGTGAAGGTTAAATAATTAGCTAGGACAAGGCAAGCTGTTCACACTTAGTAGATTAAGGTCTGCTTCATTTAAGAAGGTGGGGGTATTCTGCTAAACTGACAGTTTTTCTCTTCTGCGTATTTGTCCCTAAGCCTGAAACACCCTTGTCTGAGTTTCCTGTCACTGTTTCTCATCCGTATTGTACTTTTACTTCCAAGCCTCCCTCTCCTGTTTTCTTTCAAAATCTTTTGTAGTTCATTCATTAACTTCCTTTATTTCTGTTTTTCCCTAACCAAAAGGTTAATCATCTGCTTTTGTGGGTGTGTCTTACTGCCTCTGCCCAATATTTGATGACTCTCAATGTTGCAGAGATGACTCTGCTCCAAATGTGTTCTTTCACAGCTCCCTGCACTTCTGTTTGTTTCTGCTGTTTGTCCTCGTGGATGTTGTACTGCTACCTGAATTCATTATTTCTCTGCTATGTATTTCTCATTGTGTCTTTATCTTTCTTTGTTATCTGGACTTGTGATATTAGCGTTATCTTTGACTCACACTCTTGCCTTTCTCCCAGATGCTTGCCAAATCCTTAATTGCTGTCTGCTAAAAGCACCCCTCTTCTCTGTTGCCAAGATGATAATTCAGGCTTTGTGGTTGGTTTTTGGGTTTTTTTTTTTGTTGGGTTGTCTTGGCTAATGGCCTGCCACCTACTCCTTTCTTGGCAATGATGTAAAATGTTTCGTCAAAGTTTTTTGCAGACTCTTCTCTGTCTGCATCATTGCTATATGTTGCTTTTCTCCTCACCTCTGGCCTGCATGTTCAGACTGTCTTCTTCCTACTATTTTAGGTCTGGAGCAGACACTCACTGCAAAGTAAACAAGTTGCTCCATCTGGTCCCTTCGTTTAGGAAGATGTGCCATTCCTTGTGCTATGCGTTCTGTTTGCTTTGGAGCAAAGCTCTTACAAATGTTTCAGAGAACATAGCAGAGAAAAATGTGCATGTATTCTTCTAAACTATGTATTTCTAACTCCTCCATCATTTAGTCATTGATTGTGAATCAATACTTTCCTTTGAGTATACTTTGTAGCATGTTAGATTACATTTGTTTTTCTGATTATGTTGCTTGTGCTTAAATATTTGAGTATTTCACTTTTATTCTCAGAGTGAAAGCTCCATGCGATTCCTAGGTCTCCCACAAATGCTTCATTTAGTTGGGCATGGAGAAAATAAATACAGTTGAAGCTGCATGGAAACAGTGAAGTAATTGTGGTCTCTGGTCCTTGGCCACCTTTTTGCCTTGTAATTTTCCAGAGGGCTGCTCTTGTTTACAACTCTTTGTATTGTTTGGTGTTGGAGTTTGCTTTAATCATAGAATGGTTTGGGTTGAAAGGAACCTTAAGGATCATCTAGTTCCAAACCCCCTGCCATAGGCAGGGACACCTTCCACTAGACCAGGTTGCTCAAAGCCCCATCCAGCCTGGCCTTGAACACTTCCAGGGATGGGACATCTGCAGCTTCTCTGGGCCAC
This sequence comes from Phaethon lepturus, assembly GCF_000687285.1. NCBI lineage: Eukaryota > Metazoa > Chordata > Aves > Phaethontiformes > Phaethontidae > Phaethon > Phaethon lepturus. The sequence continues at coordinate 21,410 of NW_010526908.1, forward strand.
CTGTTCCAGTGCCTCACCACCCTCATAGTGAAGAGTGTCTTCCTTATAGTTAATCTAAATCTACACTCTTCCAGTTTGAAGCCAGTACCCCTTGTCCTATCGCTACACACCCTTGTAAAAAGTCCCTCAACAGCTTTCTTGGAGGCTGCCTTCAGGTACTGGAAGGCTGCTGCAACTAGTAACTAAACCTACAACTAGCAAGGCATGCAGAAAATAGTTCTTTTCCCTTTTCTTCTTTCCTTTTTTTATCTGTCTATACACTAACAGAAATAATGTTATTAATGAACTTTGGCCAGATGTGTTCATAACATCCAGCATTACTTTTTCGTAATACTTTTAGCTTTCGTTGTCCAATTTAATGTACTTGAGGACTTCTGTTATGATTTTATTTAATAAACAAACTTTTTATTGTAATAAATTTTTCTTCAAAATTTTCTCTTTACTTTTGCCAGCTCTTAGTTAGCTTTTTATGCAGATCTGGTAGACAGAGCTAGTGCTGAACCTGGGTTTCTTTATGCAGAATCTGGTGCTTTTATTGCACAGTCTGAAGCACATTTGAACATCAACACTGTATGCTCATGGAGGCTCAGCTGCATGTGTATGCCTGTAACATTTAAAGCATTGGCACTAGGAGAATGTATTGGAATACAATTTGTTTTTCATGTTTCAGACTCATTACTGCATGTTAAATAAAAAGTTAATCTGAAAAACTTGGGTAAGAATTGTTAAACAAGAGAAAGGGAGAAAAACATGCCATTGTGATGGAGAGTTTTACCACTTATTTAGAGGGATTATAGCAAAATTATTTTTCTATTTAAAGTACTTCATTCTCTTACAGAAGGAAAATATTTGTTTAAAAGTTAAGATAATTTTAATCCCCAGACTCCAAACTTTCTGGACTGTTGTCTGCTTGCAACTTTCAGACCCTCCAGTTGATTTCGGTGTCTTGTTATGTTAGTTATATATGCAAATATAGTAGCAGACTTTACTGTTTGAAACCCAGACCATCAGTAAATGAGGTGTGTGATGAACTTGAGGTTCTATGAGTTGCCCCAGTGACTTAATTATATGGACACTAAAGTAGGCAAGGTGAATGTTTGGTGGGAGAAAAGAAACGCTGTTGTCATTTTAGAGAAAGAAAAATTAAAATGAAGGCATCAGGCAAATTGCCTCGTATGACATTTGGGATGCATGGCGGAGCCAGGATAGAATCTAGATTACTTAAGACTTAATCACAAAACCAAAAATCTTTCTTCAGATTTTAAATACTACCCGAAATAACAAACCTGTTAGTTTACTGCCAAGAAAATAGTAATTCCCTTGAGAGACACTTCATCAAGATGCTAGGAATTTACTTTCAGGCTAGGCTATCCCTTATTTTTCTTGTATAGATTTCTTAAATACTTCAAAATTCTGTAGAAGTAGCAACCCATTCTCTTTCAAAATAAATCTCTTATCTTTCAAGGTTATACATGTAGATGTTGCCATGCTAGTACAAAAGCAGACTTTGCTTTCTATTGTTCATTTGCTGGCAGTAGCTAGACTGAGCTTTTTTCCTACACAGAAGACAAACTTACCCCTAAGTTTCTTGTATACATTTCAGACAGAGAAAGCATTTCAAAACTGATGTAAAATGTTTTGGAAAAATCAAAATTAATAGTTTCATAGAAGAAAAAAGCAAACTTGGGGGGATTTGAAGTAGGCGTCATATTTAGGTATGAGAAAAGGGAAACTATTCCAGTAATAAGGGAAAGAAGCATCAAAAACTAATACAGAACAAGGAAACCTTTCTTTACGGCAGCATTTGGAAAGGCAGTGAAACAAATGAGGTGTATTGTCATTAAAATGTGGATGAAATAATGTTTAACTTCACAGTGTGGTAATACTCTAGTAATAAGTAGCAGGACAGAGAACTTGAAGAAAAAAAAAATCTGTGAGAAGTGAGCAAGCTAGTGGTCCTAAAAATAGAATTTCATTTCACAAAATCTGCTTCAGAGGACTGGTATCAGTTTTCAGCAGACGTATCATGAACGAAGATATAATCATTAAAACCAGCCTGAACCTCACTGTGGATTTACAGTGCAACACAGCGTTTTGGTATTCTTCTAGCATTTCAGATGTCATATTGAAACACGAAGTGTCAAATTAATGAGATTCCAAGCACTTTCCTGTCAGTGGCTCATCCTTTTGTTTTTGAAAAAGGTGGCTTGTATATGCATGAAGGCCTTGGTTTTTCTATCTTCTGTCTGTGTGAATATCTAGATAGATGGGTTTTACCAGACAGTGGGCACTGCAGCAGATACATATACAGACTGTCTTGCATTTCCTATCTTGGCATGGAAACTTGAATGTTACGGATAAACGGGTGATTGTATTTGTATTTTTGTTGTGCATAACTAAAAGATACTGTTCACCAGAGGTGGCTGACTTTATGTGACATGGGGGCTTATAAAATGACTGTGAAACCAAGTTTTCAAAAAGCTTTCTGAATAGAAGGCAGAAAAGTGCTGATTGCTATGCTTTTTCCCTGTTTAATGGCTATAGGAACAAAGAACATCAGCTGCCTCATGCTTATTGGTAGTTACAACCTCTGTGGCTTTGATGCAGTGAAACTGAGAATTGTTAGACCCTGAAATAAAAAGCCCTTCTAATGTCAGTTGTACAGAAACCACGAAACGGAGTATTGTTTGTCTCAAAAAATTATATTTTTATATTCCAAATCCCACATCCAGAACAACTACATGTGTAATTACATTTACACTGATCCATAAATTTGAATGAGAAATGATACTTTGTTGCTCGGTGATACTTCCCGTGTTCTCTCAGGACCAGCATTATTGTGTACCACTAACACACACGACCAGAGATTCTTAGAGCGTTCGTTCAAGCTGCTCTGCCGTGACTCCCTGTGATGTGCAGAAGATCTAGTTAAAAGCATATCCACCCCCCTGAATCACCCAGCACAACAGGAACTGTGTATTATGGACATGTTCTTTTCTGAATTTACTTTTTTTATGATTCATTCTGGTGGAATGACCTTGACTCACTTCCACTGCTCTTTCACATCCCTTTCTCCCTTAAAATATTTTTTTCCTAATTACTTTGCCTGTCACCTTTTAGTGCCAGACCGCTTTAGCTCCTCAGTGAATGGGGATCCCAGTCTGCCTTTTTTCTGCTTTTCTTTAAATTGCTAACAGACAGCAATCTACCCCCTGAGAACAGCTTCCTCAAAGCATACTTCTTGTCATCCACCCACATTCTGAGTATCTCTGTTGCTCTGGAGAGATCTAGTAACTAAGCATAAAGTTATCAGTGGTTTCATGTCCACAAACAGAGGGAGCAAAGCCCACATCTGAATCCCTCCTTGTAAGGGTGATGGGTGGCTTTTTAAACAATGTTGGTCCCATTGGTGTTCCACACTAATTCCACTGTTGTCGCTGGTTTGACCTACTTCTGCCGTGGTCCTAAGGGCTGCAAATTGCAGGGGTCTTCAGCATCCTAGTGCAGGATTTCACCTGCGGATCTCACCATGGTATCCTGAGCAAAAAAGTCTGAGCAAAAGAAACACATATGAATGGATACAGCAAGCGGTTGTCCTCAGCCACAAGTTCTGCTAAAGTCTGACTTCGCTAAGCCTAGCAGCTGCTGCCATTGATAAAACCTACAGCTACAGATCCTGAATGTACGGTTGACTCTTATGGATGTATTCCTTTTAATACCTTCTGTCTATCATATGTTCTTGGCATCAGACCTCGATGACTCTTGCTGTGTGGCATTGCATCCTCTTGACACTGAGGTGGAGGAATAACTGCCACAGTCCATTTTAGAGATGTAATTATTACACAGAGTCTCTGATTTCCTTAGCTTCTTCCATTACAGTGACTGACTTAAGAATATCTTCCAGGATTTCTAGGGTCAAGAAAAACAGCCATTGTCCTTTTCCAGCCTGCAGAGAACACTGTTGGGTCATAAGATGCTAAACAACCTGATTCCTGTATCATGAGACACTGAATGATACAATATCCTATTGAATTTGTACCTTTGGCAACATATTTGCTGGTGTGACTTTTTATGAAGTTCGTCTTCCTGTTAGGCACAGCATTCTTTATGAGGAGACATTGAAGATCCTATACAGACAATTTACTTGTGTTTTCCTTCTGGATGCACAAAGTTTTTGATCGTTTTTACTTGCTTTGAGTGTGAAAAACTGTCTTTTAACATTCACAGGTCTAAGCCCTTCATATTACCTGTCAGATTTTTGTCTCAGCTGTGGGGGTTGGCCATCCCTATTCAAATCCTTTTGATATGGTTAATGTGTTGTGCCAAGACTGATTTATATTAGCTGTGGTCATGCTGGCTTTGTTGATTTCCATTTATGTCATCAGAGCCTTAGCTGCATTAGAGTTAATGTTGGGAAGGTTTCCAGCACGGACTTGTTCAGCATGGCCACCAGGAGCTCTGTAACTTCATTAAAGCTGTGTGGCATTGATGAAAACTCTGGCAACAATGCTGTTTGCTAAGGACTGTGTTAGACTCTGGATCCTTGCATGTATGAAGGCCTCTGCGATCTGTTCTTTACTGACTGTAAATTTGTAAGGCAGGGCTTGAAATTGGCCCAAGTTACAATGTTATTGAATTGTAGAGTATTATAGTTAGAAGGGACCTTTGAAGGGACCTCTGGTCATCTGGGGTGGACCAGTTGATCACCATGCTGAAGACAATGCTCACTTCAAGTTAAATGAGGTTTGTAAGGACCTTGTCCAGTCAAGTTTTGATTGTATCCAAGGTTGGAGATCCCACAATCTCTCCAGGAAATCCACTTCTCTGTTTCACCACTCTCATTGTTAAGATCACCTATGCAGACAGACACCCAAACACAGAAAAAGAAATTCTTAGTAGGAGCTGTAGTTACCTAAAAATGTAATCCACAGGTATGGGTACATTCTTTCTGTCTTGTCTTTAATCTACTAGCACTTGTTTTGAATTGCAGGTTGAGAAATACTGAGGGCATGGAGGTTAGTGCTCAGAGCAGAGCGTTGGTGTGGCAGCACAACATGAAAGACAAAGGCATGAGCTCCTTCTCAGAGTACTGTTAAAGCCAGAAACAAATTTTCCAAACTGTAGCACCCTTCTGCACTGAACTTTGGGTTACAGATCCTGAGGAACTTGGATAACTGGTAATAAACCTCTTGTTCTTAGTGTCTGCATAACCTGCACGGCAAAAACCCCACATATGTGTTGTTTGTGTGTGTGCATTTATTTTTGTCATTGTGAAATAGCAGACAAAAAGAAGGTATAGTGGATACGTGGTGTTTCCTTTTAGCAGCGGAATTGTATTCTTTGGTTTGCATACATGTAAAACAACATCAGGAATTAGTGTGTTGCACAAGGAAAAAGTAAAGTGAGACTTGGTAGCTTTTTGTTAAGTTATGGTAAGCAGATGTGTGCTCATTCTGAATGTGTAAATATCTGGGGGAAAAAACAGTTTCCCTTTAAGTGAAATGGTAATCTCAAGAGTCATAGAGCCTTGTGACTGATCACAAGTTTTAGAAGAGACTTCAAATCACTGAACCTAATGTTACATAAAGTTTGTCATTACTTAATGAGTCTTATGGATTGTAACGTTTAAAATACTCAACATATATTACCATAATGTAGCTAGTTTCAAATTTAATCAAATAATCTTGAAAAGACTGTTAGGCAACTATTGTCATTAGACAGTTGGATATATTTAATTTTCTGGTTTAGATTGTATCACTGTTTACTTGCAGTAAAGTTGGTGATTAAATGTTTTCCAGACGTAGAAGACTGGACAGTTTTTACGTAAACTAAGAGCTCTTTGTGTATCCTGGATCTTTCTCACTTTGTTGTACGCATTCTTTTTCTTACGAGGTGGATGTCTCAAATTTAGACACATGTTTGCCAGTGATTATTTGCATAGACTTTACATACTTGAAATTATTTTTGTACTTCTTATAGAAGGACAGCTGCTCAACAACAGGCAATATGTGTTATAAAACATTTGCCAATATATATGCCCATATAGATAATTCAGTTTTAAAATGAGAAGGCTTCAAGATAAGCAAAGATTTTTATGTATTTCGCAGATATTAGTAATGTTTTCTTAGCTGCTTATTTTGTTAAACCAACCTAAACATACGCTGTTTGGAGCACTTTGGTGATCTGTTTGTTCATGGTGCTGTAATGAAATAATTTATATAAAAAAAGACCAAATCCATGTGTGTAAATCAATCCTTTTTATTGCTCCTCGAATGCTCTGAGTCAGGGTTATTTTAGCTGTGTATTTACTCCTCTGCATTATCCTCTCCAAGAATTTGATGGAAAGAAAGTTTGGTTGTTTTCCAGGTTCAGAGGAGAGACAGCGTCTAATGCATGGGAGTCCTGAAATATTTTAATAGCTTGGAACGCCCACGCTGACTTCGCATATGGAGATGAGGTGTCAGAGACGGTGCAGGGAGGTTTCAGGGAGGAGGCAGAAGTGTTGCCTTGGCCACACAGACTACAGGCTGACTCACAGAATGTCACTGGGAGCGTAGGATGGTCAGACAGCTGGGAGGAATGCCATGATGTTGGCTAAAATGGTTTAGTTTCTTTCAAGAGAGTCAGAGGCCCATGCAAAGGACAAAGTACAGATGGGATGAGGATACTGCTGCTACAGCACCCGTGTGTGTGCTGGGGAGGCTTGTGCTACCCAAAATGAGTCTGCCAGTGGAGAAGTCACTGTAATGTGATACCCAGGACTGATTTGTGGATATGAAAGTTGCATGCATGCTCGTTTTCAGTAATTTCTGCAATAGTTGTTGGTTCCTAAAAGAAATAGACCTTTCTTTTAAAGGAAGGTCTTGTTTATGTGATACTGTTGATGGATCTAATTGGTATTAGTTTCATAAACAATATCGTCTTAAAAAGGCTATTGTTCTCTTACACAAAACAATCAATGACTTTATTACAAGTATTTTCCAGAAGATTCACAAATATAGTAGACTTCATTTAATTAAAAAATGAACAACACGGGCTTGTTAGTAGGTCTCATGATCAGTTATGAAACAAGTGTAACGAGCAAATTGCCAAATCTTCTTCATTCAGGAGGATGAAGGTTTTTTTTCTTCCTGAAGAACATGACTAGTATTTTGTCTCATAGGTCAGGAAAACGGAAGATAATTATAGAGTTCAATGCAGCGCTCTCACAAGCTAACTTTCAAAGTCCATATATATTTCGGTATCTTATGTTATGTCTGAATGCTGGATTGTCCTTAATCTTGACTTCAGACATCCGATTTTTCAGTAACACTTTATTTTCTGATAGTTGCCACATACTGTTTAATAGAAGGGTACACACTTTTCCCCCTAGTGTTTTGGTATTTCCTTGTACTGAAGCAAAGCCCATGCGCACAGACCCCTGGTAGTGGTGGGCTGCCCGTGCCCAGGGCCAGCTCTGCTGTGGTGCAGCTGTAGCCTTGGATCAGGCATCTGTCAGAGCTGTAAAGAGCCATGAGAAGCCTCGTTGTGGGCATTCCTCCTTTTTTTTCAGGACTGACATGGAAGCTAAGCCTTTGCATTTTGTCTCTTGAGCAGCGCTGCAGCTCATCCTGTGCCCAGCCACGTCCCTCGCTGGTCCTGACCCACTGGCTTGGCTTCCTGGCCAAGCCTCAGACCTGCCTCGTCACCGTGCGACTTCTTTGGTGATCATGGACTGTGGCTGACCCTGCTTTCTGTCACCAAACCTACTCTGCTTTTCCTGTTTGGGTGCCTGGGGCTGCGTCCCTGGTCAGTGAGGGCACTGCCCCTGCCTCTGTTGTGGTCACCCTCAGCTCCTGACTCTCCTTCCCTTCCGGAGGTGGCTGCCCTTGCTGCTTCCTCACGCAGTTTTCTTTGCTCGTTCAAAAACAGGGAAGCATGTTTCCTTTCTCTGATCACAGCATAAAAACAGTACAGAAAATAGAGACACATATGGATGCTGAACCCTGCAGGTGGGGATACACACACTTCTTTTCTCTCCCTGCAGCTGTGGCAGCCAACGCGTGCATGTGAGTACAGGTTTGCAGAACACAGAATACAAAGGTTTTTAAATTTAAGTTATGAATGATCTGGAAAAGTCATTTAATGAGGCTTTAATGCCTCATCTGTCCTGAGATTATCATAGTGTGATATCAAAGTAAATACCGAGGAGTTGTCCTGTGTTTGTCCTAGTGCATTACCATGCCCTAACTGCTGACAGGAGTCAGCATGCCCCAGTGTCTGAGAAATTCATTCCAGGTTTGTCGCAGTATTTTACATCCGCATCCTCTCCCCAGCCAGTGGAGATGCCAGGATGACAGGGGCAACATCTGTAGAAGAGCCACCAAACCAGCCAGTGGCGTGACTGTGGCCTATCCATTTTTCCAGCCTCCCACCCTTGATGTCTGTTTTATGTGGCCGTGGTGAACAAGTCACAATATAATTTTGGATTATTACTGGGATCATTGTGCCTATTTGCTTGAAGGTCAGGGACTTGTTTGTGATTGAGAGAAGTTCCTATGTGGAAAAACAAACATCTCAATTGTTTCATAGCAAATTATATTTGGAAAGAAATGTTCTCACTGAACTTCTGAGAAGAGAAATTATGATGTCTACTTACTTTATGAGTCAGAAAAGAATAGGCTTAAACTCTCAGGCCAACAAAAAATAATACAATAAATAGTATATTTCATCTAATATTGTAAGTGCCCCCCACTTACTTTCATTAGCAGTGTTAACCTCATCACACAGTACTGCAAAAACAGTTTTAAAGCAAACATACCTTTTGTGTACCCTCTTTCTCTGAAGAGAGGATAGTACAGGCAGAGAGAGAAATTCACTTACTGTAAACAGGAACAGTAAAAGCTGGTCCTTTCTAAGAATACATAATAAAGTCAATACTATGTCTTTTCTCCTCTTGCAACTGGGAGCTGTCTTCAAGGTACATCAGTTTTGTAACTTCAATAGTGTTAATATATTAGTCAAAACTAGCCCTACTTTCATACTAAAGTTAATTTTGGACTCTACAGAACACAGAAGATCACCATTTGCCCATTTTCATTGCTCTCTAAAGAGGAATGATAACATACTTCACATATCTGTGGAGCTCTTAAGTTAGAAGTATTTATTAGATAGCTTTGCTTATGCTGTTATCAGAAACTGGCAAAGGAACAGAAAACTTAAAAAAATCTTCCTTTTCTAAATTACTAGGACAATATTTCTGAAAAACTCAGCAGAGGACAGTTGTTATCTGAGCCATGTGGCTGCTCTATGAATAAAAGAATCATATGCGTTAAATGAAGAATCTTGTTATTTAGTCGTCTGGTCATATCTAACAAATCCTACAAAGTCAGCATCCTATCATCATCTGATGCCACCTTTTTCACATCTTTCTGCCATTCTGGCTCCTCTGTTTAGGTGCTCCTATTTTAAAAATACAGGAATTTCATTAAAAAAAGAACAGAAAATATCCATATATTACATGAAAAAATTTTTTTAGTAAAGTATCTACAGATTGACTGCACACTGGCTGATGCTGTGAACCAGGGAGAGTGGCTGGAGTATGAATTTGCATACAGATATTTCTTTCAGATCTGTGTTGCAAGAGGACCACTCTGTTCAGCATGACTGAGTCATTTCCTAATTGACGTGGAGTGGGCAGAAATTCTCCAACCAATGAGTCGTAGTTGAGATTCTTCCATCTTGAACTGACTGATGTATTTGGGCTGTCTTCAAGGTTTAATGGAGCAGAGATTACAATGCCATTATAATGAGCCTGCAGCTTTTCCAGAAAGGAAATACTTAGAAAATTAAAAAAAAAATTTAAAATTAAAATCTATGTATCTGTGATGTTGCCATCTATATAGTAATATCTAATATAGAAGGACCACCTTGGCTGGATAAATGTCTGTTATCTCAATTGGAAACGTAACTTACTATTGGCTCAACAGTTGCCTTGCAATGTAGCAGTTTCAGTGTTTGTGCAGGATTTTGGGCTCCGAGTCTGTCTTGCTGAAAGATTATGACAGCCGCAGTTTCCAAACGAAAAATACAAAATTTAATACTTGTAACCATAGGGAACACCTGGCTCTTTGTTTCAGCATGCCTGAGCTATTTCTGAATGCAGATAACCACAGCTCCATGTGGGCAACACCACTGTAAACTAGTTTGCTTGCAGCACTCAGCTAGTGTGACAGATAGTTTTCTGGCGTGAGCTGTAGCTTGCTGGAAATTTTGGTGTTGTGCACAGTGTGGGTGTATACTTTGTACGCTCAAAGTCAGTGCAGAGTAGATGTGCTGAATTGCTGCTGAAAAGTGCTCTTTGGTAGCAAAACTGAATGTAGAGTCCTACATACTACTCTTATGTAGGGTATGACTGATGAGTCAAACTTATTATAGTTATGGGAGAGGATATTCAAGGTACTTGGACTCAGAAGTATGAGGGAACAACTGATTTTTATTTTTCTAGCAAAATGCTTTTTTCTTTTTTTCATATCTTTTGTTGATATTCTATGACTTTACCTGTTGCAACAGTTCTCCAATATGAGCAAGAAAAAATGTGATGAGTTGACTCACAATTTCATTATTAAATAGTATTATTTCACAGTTACATAGTGTTGGTGGGCTATCCTATGAGCATTAGTTGGGAAGCAATATCTTTATACAAACTTCATACAATTATGTAAATGTACTTTCCAAATGGAGATTAGACAGAAGTCACTTTGCAATAGAAGTATTTATATGTGCCAACCTAACAGACGTGCCCAAAACTAATGTCATATCTTACAATCAAGTCAAAAATTGTCAGAGCATGGATGACTGGTTGAAGCTTCAAATTTTTCTTCTGTTAGCAGCAGAACGTGAAAGTGGGAAATCTCACAAGACTGCAGGTCTTAACGTGAAATTCTGCAAGACAGATAAACTTCTAAGAGAACAATGCCATGCTATAAATATATTGCATCTGCCTTTTAGGAAGAATGGTGAAGATAGTTTTTAGGATACTGCCGTCTCATCAGAACAATAGAAATATTTTATTTCTTAGGTCTCATGACATCTTGCATACTCAGCACTGGAGTCTTTGGTGATTATAGCTGCCTGAAGCTGTATTAAGCACAGAATCATAAACATGTTAGATAGAAGGGACTTTTAGAAATATTGTATAATTCTCCCTTCTACGTGGAAGCAGAAAAACCATCACCTTTCACTCACTAGATGATTTCTTCTTAGAAAAGTAGTTGTTTTGCTTGTTTATTCCTGTCAATTTGCTTGTTTATTCCTGTGCTGCTCCTCTTTGTTCTTGCTCTTCCTACCAAGAAAGAAGATTAATGCTCATAGTAACAAAACAAACAAACAAACAAACAAAAACCCACCCCAAAAAACCCCAAAACCAAAAAAAACCCCCAAAACAACACCAACTATGAAGGCATGTGAATCCTTATCTTTTGCCTTCTAGGTGGTGGCGTTCATGCCTTTGTGTTAACATAACACAATAGATCTACCACCTGTGCTGTAAATATTTTATCCTCTTGATAATATTTTCTGATTCTTTAAATCCTTTGGATACAATAAAGGGCTGCCTGATCTGTGTCTGAGGAAATGACAAAAAGCTAGCCATTGTTAAGTTCAGGAGAGGTTTAATGTCAAAACTGTTTCTTGAATGCTTAATGATTCTTCAAGAATGGTGCGTTTCTTTTTTTTTCTTTGTATTCTGCTTTGGTTTTGTATACTACATTAAGTAAATTGCTTGAAAGTCTGTGAATTTACTGCATGTGTTTGGAAGACATGGTGCGATAAGCTTGGTTTTTGTAATGGAGTATGTTTTGGCCTCGGTTAGTTAGATACTGAGAAAGTACTACAGTGATACTAGCTAGTAATACTGCCCTTCTTGGGTAGGACTTGACTGGTGTTTAAAAAGAGCTTAATGTTTGGAGGAGCAAAAATGTTGATTGTGGGATAGTGTGAGTTTGTCTTTTTCTTCTTTTTCGTTTTCCTTCCTAGCACTTATAATATTGGTGTAAAATGTATATAGGGCTTGTATATCTTCAGCATCTCTAGGAAATCTGCAGCTGTTAAAAAGCAGAACTTATATAATGATTATTATGGGAATGATAAATCTGAAATGATGCAAAGCAGTAGTGTAAAATCCAAGCATTTGAAATTGGGTCAGAATTTAGAAAAACATTTTTTTCCCATCAAAAATTCATGAGTTTGAATTCTTTTATTTTCTCCTTAAAGCCCCAGGCCTTTTAGAATTCCTAGGGTTTGACTTTCCTTTTTTATTTACTTGAACTTTAAAGGCTAAAACCCCCATTTTAAAATGAAGAAGTAAAAATCCTTAAACTCTGTTGCACAACTCAGGAATTGGGACTGTAATGAACAGGCTAAATTAAATGAGTCTTTTGATGAAATTATGAGAACTGGTAACTAATATTTCCAGTGCAATTGGGAAGATGTCTCAAGACAGAACAGGTTTTAGTATAAATATGACTAGGTGGTTTTTCATTAACTGCTGCACTACAGACCTTATCAGTTGTCTTAAATCAAGACCTGTATATTTTAAGGGGTTGTCTTTACATTTTCATTAAAAAGTTTTTAGGACAAATTTTATTGGACTCCCAAGGAATGCATAGAACATGAGTTGTCTTACCACATTCATCTGATACAACTCTTACTGTCTTACATTGCATGTAGAAGAACTTTTTTTTTTTTACTTTACTTTTACTTTCTGTGCCAAATAAAATATGCTATACCGTATTACTGGAAGTAAACATAATATTTACATAATATTTTAGAAAAAAAATGGGAGAAGATGTAACCTTTTTGTGCTACAAAAATTGGCATAAAGAATACCAAAATAACAAGTGTCCTTTAATAGAGAGTTGTGTGAAGAGTTATATCTTTGTAATAAAATCTTTCCTTCCTGGGGGTAAAATCAAAGTGTTTTTTGTGAACCACTCTGGGTATGACCCATAAACAGAACCTTCGTCTGGCAAAGTCAGAATACATTGGCATAATTTCTGCTTTTAACAAATAACATTTTTGTGATGCTGGTACAGACTGGCTGTTCTGTTGGAAACAACTCAGGCCTTCCATAATTACCAAGAAGAGAGGGTGACCTGGATTTTACAGTTTGACTCTATCTAATGTTTCAGAGAGTCAGCTCTTTCAAACAGCTGCATTTCTGTGAGTTGATTAAAGTATTTAAATGTTCAGATGAGGAAAACCTTATCAAACTAGTCAAGACTGATCTTTTTGATAAAGTATCTACGTAACCCAGGAGTTCTTCTGAATATGCCAGAATCTTCCTAGATGTGTTCCCCATTATGTCCAATCTGTTCCTACTTTACTGTCCTTCAAATATGATACGGTGCCATCCTGTCTTCAGTTAAGTTGACTGTTTTCAAGTTGGTCTTCTTCCTGTTAAGATACAGGCTTGGAAACAAGATTGATGTATTTATGTTTGGTACTGCACAGCAGGCAGCTAAATCAGGTGGCACAAAAGGAGTTACTACATCAGGAGTAGGTTCTGGCTCTTACAGGTTTTTAGTGACTTCTAGCTCTTTGGTATGTTTGGTTGCTTTCCCATATTATAATTCAGCACAATGTTTGGAAGTTTGTTTAGGTGGTCTTCAGTATATTGCTATCATTTGAACATATAAAATAATAGTAGAAAAAAATACAGGGATTCAAGTAAGAGAACTGCTTATATTTATTATTAAAAAAAGGGGGGGGGGCTTTTTATAGATAATGATTTTAACTCTATTTGATGTAAACTGTACTTTTAGGACTGTATAAGTTATCAAAATATAAATTATCTACATAAATTATGAATTGTCATGTGCAATTTTTTAATCAGTTTGCCAGGAAAATTCTTTGTCCTCTGTTAGCCAGACAAAACACCAATCTTGTAAACAGTTTTATTCCAAAATATCCATACATAAACATGTAATGACTTCTGTATTTTCATTTAAATAACACATAACAATAGCATTTATTCCATAAAGAGATCATAATACTGTATGCATGTGCATGAACTCATGCCCACGGAAAGATGCCATCTTAAAAAAAGATAAAACCTAATAAATACTGACAGCCTCGAAGACTTGGATTTTAAGGGACAGTCTTTTTTTTTCATCTCATGTATATATATGATTATTAATCACTGTATTTCTATAAAAAGAAAATTCCTCCTTTCTGTATTTGCTGCTGCTCACAAGTTAGCTTATGGCCATCAGCATGATTACTTTAAACCAAACACTCTT
>NW_010526908.1:35719-108142 GCF_000687285.1 Phaethon lepturus
CATTAAGATTTAAAGCTACATGTTTGCCTAAAAATTTCCAAACATAACCCTTAGGTTGGAAGGGGCCTGTGGTCAACACTCAGTTCAGGCTGGGTAGCTCAAGGCTTTTTATCTGTTTGGGTTTTGAAAACCTCCAAGGACAGCAGTTCCACAACATCTCTGGACAGCCTGTTCCAGGGCTTAGTTGTCCTCCAGGTGATTTTTTTTCCCTTATAGCCTGTCTGAACCTCTCCTGTTTTGGTTTATGATTATTGTCTCTTGTTCCCACACTGTGCAATTCCGTGAAGAGCCTGGCTCTGTCTTCTCAATGACCACCTTGCAGGTGTTGGCAGGCTGTGCTTAGTTCCCTCAAAATTTTCGGTTTTCAAGCCTTGAAGAAGGTGGTCCATCCGCCTCTCCTCTAATGGCAAATGCTCTGGCAGCCAACCATCTATAAAAAAGGAAATAAAGACAGTCTCATCCAGGGGTTATTTTCCTTGTCTTTTTAATTCTCTTTGATTTTTTGAAAAGTATTTTCCAATAAATTATATTTTAAGAGACTGTAAAATAACACTGAAGGGCTAATTAGAGCAGAGGAGGGGAGAAGAGCGATGGGAAAGAACACCTCCAGAACTTTGTGAAGTCGAGCAGAAAGGAAGCTCAGCCTATTCACACGCAAAGCCTGGTCTGGGGAGCTCACTGCTTTGAAATGTGGCATTATGAAGATATAAGCAGCCTTATTATGATAAGGATACAGGGTATTTTAATGATTAAAAATGAAATCTTAATGAGGAGGGTTTTTAAGCTTTTGAACCATCCAGTATAATAGGCTCTCCCATATTATCTGCTTATCTGTTTGCATGATTCTTGAATCTGTTGTAAGCACTCATGTAATGTTTTTTTTCTGGAGACTTTTTGGATTGCTGTGTCAGGGCTTTGTTTAAATGAGCTCTAAGAATAAGTGGAGACGAATGAGATCCTTCAATAGGTTTGAATTAGTGCTCATGGAAACAGTAGGTCATGTTGGGAAAGCAGTCTGTCAGTGAAAGAAACATTCTGCAAGAAGAAGGTCTGTGTGCTTTTAAAAACAAAAGAGCTTTATAATTTTTTTTACTGGAAGTTATTCCGATATTCTGTTCATCAGTTGTTTTGAACTCCTTGAACTGATAATGTTCAATATGCTTTTGGGATTTACTGTTTTTTAGTATAGAGGCAACAGTAGAGGGTACTTGCTGTAGTGAACAAAAAAATTCTTGGTGTTGATTATAAGTTAACCAAGCCTTTCTCCAATCCCTTATTTTTTTGAAAGCAAGGAGGGGGAAAAAAATCCTTTTGTGATGCCTTCTTTAACCTTCTTTCTTCCTGCTCGTAAAAAAGGAGCTTTGTGCTCTTGACCTTTCTGCCCTTGCAGGCGCAGAGCAAAATTCCTAGTTACGCTGCTAGTCAGTGTGTTTACTAACAAACTCTCTAATTAAAAGCCACCATGAAATCCTTTTTGGTGCTATCTATTCTGTATACTTGTAACATGAATGTTCAGATTATATTCTTTATTAGGTAGAATATTTGCTTATATTTCGAAAATTATTTTCTTCTACTGTCATGCACGCTAATCTCACAAAATTATATTGCAAATAGATCTGAATTGAACAGGACGTATGTAATCACCCCTGAGGGTTTTTTCTAGCAATTGCTAGCAAAAGTGTTTGAAATGATGTTCAAATGGAATCCTGCAGAATATTTTGATGTGAATGGGTACACAGTAAAAGCATGTGCAAAAAATGAAGCCATTTTGTTAGGACAAAGATCTCTCTTTTCAGCTTGCTAGTAATGCTTGTACTGACTGAGATGCTTATTTTTATTCTCATACCTGTCTGACGAGGTATGGAAGTTCACATGTTCATCCATGATCTTATTAAGAGCTGATTTAAAAATCTTTAAGTCTGTTAAACGTCTAGAAATAATTGCTCTTTTGTTCCCTGTATGGCATGATTAATTTGAAAGAGTGATAGGATTACAAAGGCTCATCTTTTTACAGGCCTTATGGCTGTTCTTTCAGAAAAACCCAACAAACCCAAAAAACAACAAAAGGAACATCAAGAACAGCGGTATATTAGATATATTAGCTATGAACTCCCTAGTTCTGGATAGCTGTGAATTGGCTAAGGGTTTAATTTTTAAAACGTAATTGCTATGTTCTGGGCAATTATTGTTTTCCCAATTAATTTCATGCAATACCTTTCCCAGTCACATTTCATAAATGGCACTTCTGTATGTTCAAACTATGCTTGAATTTACAATTTGCTTAATCACACTGTAAAGCACTTGTAAACAAAGACTTGCTAAAACTAAGCATTAAAAAAACATTAGTTGATTTTCACAAGCTCTGTGGAACTGACCTCATGCTTAAAATTTGTAGGTGGTACTAGCAGTTTGTAGTTAAGAAAAGCTTGCAGCATTTAAGTTATCCGTTTTAATTTAAAGCAAGCTGCTAACAAATGGTGGTGGTTAACATCTGATACCTTTTGCTGGTGGGGCTGCGAACCCCTTCCTCTTGACTATTTCTTTGGCTGTAGTTAATAGTTTTCTTGTGAAGGACTCAATTATGTTATCTGTAGCTCACTATTGCGTGACTAAGAGTCCACATGAAGGGAACAAAGGCTGGTTTTACCCGGTGGAGCCAACTGGTGAGAGTGCTTAGTGCTGTGCCTGCGCTCTGCACTGCTCTCAGCTGCCAGTCACATCCTGGGTGTGGCTCTAAATCGGGCTGCTGATGTTCAAAGCCCTAAATGGGCTCAGACAGCGTTGTCTCAAAGGCTGCCCGTCCCCTCTGTAGTAGCTTCTCCCACTACTGAAGTACAGGTTTGGTCTCTACTTTGTGAAATCCTCAAGCACTAGACAAAGGGTTGAACATTTTATGGTCTTCAGAAAAAGGCAAACCTATTTTTTTGTTTTCTTAAAGCAATTATCCCTCTAACAGTTATGGTGTAAAATTGCTCCTTCTAATAAGCTTCCAGAGTAAATAGCGTAGGTTCAACACTTTAAATAAGCAGCTTAGTTTCAAAGCCGTAGCAGAGGATAGACGGGAAAATCATTTACTGCTGTAGGTAATTCTGTGTGTTCTGTGTGTATGTGCGCATGTGCGCTCACCCATGTGCATACCATATATGTGTGCATGTGGCAAAACATCAGTCAAGTGGGCTATGTACAGATATATTTTAGAATATAATTTTGAAGGAAGATCTGTGTATGATACTATTTCTACATGCATGCATGTTAAAAAAAGGGAAAATTTATTAAGGTTATAAATTCAAGAATGCTCATAATTGATGATGGCTTTGCTAGAGCAGTTTGGTTCATTTCCATGTTTGCATCATCTTACAGGTTTTCCACAGTATTTCCACAGAATCGTCCTGCGTTGTAGTTGCAACATTCAAATCAGTTTTCAAAGAAGAGTTTGCTCTGTCATGGGCTTTACCATTATATTAAGTGCTGTAATTTCAAAAGGTTTTACAAATTCATATTTTCATAATATGTTTTCATTTTGTTGTACAGATAATCTAATTTTAGGTGCCCCATTCTGGATACCTAGAACCTGACTTTCAGAGTACTTAATGCTATACAGCAGTTCAAGCGCAGCTTTCACTGATTTCCATTTCAGCTCTGATGGTTCAGTGCCTCTGTTGTTCAGAACTACCTCGACACTTCAGGCTTACAGGAAAAGAGGGGTATAAAATGTAGTGGCAAAGTATGTGCAGCTGGTCTCCTGGGTATTTGTAAAGGTCTACTGTGACTAAATGATGGAAGATTTTATTAAAACTAAGAAAAGTCATGCATGAAACCAAAGCTATGGACACCCATGTACGTTTTAAGCCACTCTTCCAATCAGTGCAGACTAAAATTTTACCACTAAAAGGTGCCAAGCTTACTACAATATACCTTCATTTTTTCCCATCAGGAAAAGAAACAGGGTGAAGAATGGTTTGAAGAGCATGGGGGTGGAAGAGAGAGAGGCTCCACAGACTTTTGAAGTGGTCCTGGTCAGAAGTATCAGGGAGACCTCTTTCCTTCTGCAAATATCTGCCAAGGATAAATCCGTCCACATGGAAGATAACAGCCTCATATTGTGCTTAGGTTCTGGGTTAGAGGTTACAAGTTTACAGGTGTCTTGATAATACTGCTTTGACAGAGCTCATTTTTGTTAGCTCCGCCCTGCCCGTTCTTACTTCTTGCTTTCACAAAATAAAACCTATGAACTCATGCGTGTGAGAGTTGGGAAATGGCAAAATTAGTGTTGCCCATTCAATCACAATGGGAAACCTCTTGTGCGCACATAACAAGATTTTCATGTATCATGACGAGACATTCTACTGTCTGAAAACACAATGTGGTTTTGAAGCTTATCCTTCATAACAATGATCATATATCAGTTACTAGAAATACCCTTGCCCAATCCTGGTCTGACTAGTCCTAAAATAAAATTAATGAAATTGTCCTGCAGGGGGTTGCTTCATTGCCCTTTGCATGGTTCACACTATGCCAAAGGCATAGATTACATATGTTTTTCTTTTCGGTTGGTTCTAATTAAATCTGTTTAGTGTCGATAATTAACAGTAACAGCTAGATATTCAACAGCTTCTCTTCTGCCCTTTAAAATTTTAAGAAGCCCCCCTTTATTATTTCATTCTACTTGGAGAAGCTATGAAAAAGATACCTGCTACCTGAAACTAAAATTAGATATCTAACAATGGCTGCGGGTTTGGGGACAGGAGAGTGAAGGAAAAAAGACAGAGCCAAGCCTGTGTTACTAGCACAAACTTTCTCTGTTTCCCTTTGCTCTCTGTTGGAATAGAATACTCAGAAGATGCTAAAGCTTTCTCTTCTCTCTTTAACTGCATTTATCTGAACTCTGCCAGAGTTCAAGTTACAACCAGCTCAAGATATCTGACCTTGACAGCCCGGAGCCCTGCAGAACAGGTGTAGACCACCTGAGATTGCATCTCACAGGCTAGGCATTGTGAAATAACTACAATAACTACTTGTAAAATAGATTTGTACATCAATGCTGCTTTGTGAGTCAAGTCCTCATTAGAGTCCTTTATAGTCTCTTGTAGTGTAGGTCCAGCCTGGCAAACTGTTCAAGGTGATGTTGGACAAATGCTGATCTGCGCAGAAGTTATGTCCCCTTTGGAAAAAATGCTCATTTGAGCGGGATCTCTTTGGTAAAGATCTGTGTGATCAAGTGGCTTAGAGTACTGCATCCACTTGTGTTCCCAATGCCATTTGTTTTAGGGACCATGGATCACAATTAATGACTGTATTTTCAGGTGCATTTCACACAGGTTATCAGTTTTCCCTTGGCTTTTTGATTCCTTTTTTTCCCACAGAGATTCAGCAGCGCAGTTTCACATATGTGTGAGTGGTTGTAGAAGGTGTAAGTTACACCTAAGCACCCTGTTTCCTTGCAGTCCCCCTCCCTTTTCACACTCCTGATTCTGATCCCTCAAAAGCTCCCTTACTCCTGTTTGTGATACCACCATGTGTGCAGGTTTTCTGTCATGACACATTATCTGAGGATTTACTGGCAAATACAGGTATTTCCTATAGGAAGCACATTATCTCAGGTGAGGGTTCTGTAGATAAAAATGAGGGTTTTTTTGGTCCATATGGGGTTTTTAACCTATTGTAATGTCTATGGTATAAAGAAGAGGATTTTGGAAGAGCAGAGTGAGTTTATCAACCACTGTGAGATAAGGTTAAAAAACGTTATTACATAGTGTCCAAAGTAATCTGATAATATTTGTTGTCATGAAGCTAAGTGCTTATTAGTGTTTGAGACGGTCTGTAGGACAGACAAAAGATGCCACCTTTTCTACCCTGAGGAACTTTTTGGTGGGGAATATTTTGCTCCACTATGTGTTTTAATCAAGCATGTCACTTCTTGTTAGTAGCTCTTTTCATTTATCTCCTTTCCTGCCTTTTCAAGGTTATGAATGTCATGATTTCATTTTGCAGAGGAGAAAGGAAAAACTTTGAGAATTTAACTTGCAGTCCCTGTTTGGCTTTCCTTGAGAAGCTGCTGTTCTCCCAGTTGCTGATTGAAAAGTGTTAAGTAATTTAACCTTGGGGTGGAAAGAGGGACTAGATTTGGTGAGTGCAGAGAATCCAGAATCCCTCTGGCCTTCCTGAATCCCCTGTTTTAGGTACTAGAAGACATAACCACCTTCTGGTTGTAGAAGTGGCCAAGTCGTGGTGAATTCCTTCTCCTGCACTACTCCTATCTTGCAGTCTTCGGCTCAGCAAGCAGGGACTCAGCAGAGAGGAGATCCCTGAGTTGCATGCTCATGGGTACTACATGGGTGAAAAGAATCCTGTATGGGAAGGGTGTGGCTTCGGAGATTATAATTACAGTGCCTTAATTATTCAGAGGGCATTGTAAATGTTTTGCATATAACTACAACCTTATTTCATCCATATTTTGTTATCTGTAGCCCCACTGAAACTGAACCTGGAATAAGGAAGCGTTAGATGTCCTAAAAGAAGACTTAGATTGCTGAACAGTGTGTATATATACACTGATATTTATTTAAAAAAAACAAAACAATGCTTGTCATTAATGTTAAATGACCCATTTGTTTTTAGTTTGCTTGGTTTGTTTCTTTTTTTGCTGAAGTTAAAGTATCTATTGCCTAGTCTGCGTGATTTCCTACACATAGGGTAAAGAAGAGTGGGTGGAAGGTGCTGGTTTGAACCGCAGTATAGGTGTACCTATATTATTTCACCTTTTAATATCCAAAGCTCCAAATTCTATTTTAGATCTCTTACATTATGGTGGTTGTTACCTTCCTCTGGTAGTTTTACATTGATGATAATTACTTGCAGTTTCACAACACTGTAGCAGCAAGAAAATATACTGATGTTTTGGAGGAGGAAAACCAGGCTATTTTGTTTAGAATGTCTCAATTATTGACATTTCTGGTTTTAAAAGATACTTTAGCTCTTCCACTTGTTCTACTGGATTCAAAATATTTTGTAATGATGATAATCATCCACTCCATGTTTTTTAAGAAGTTTCCATCAGAGTTGAAGCTGAAGTGTAGGAGAGGAATCAGACAGTACTCTTGGAATTTAACGCACTTTGTAAAGATTGGTGAAAGGCATCATTACGTACTATACCTGTGGGAGGATAAAGGTTTGCAAGATAGGGCTGTGGTTTTCATCTTAAAGACAATTTTCCTATTCTGTTAGTATTTTCACTTCTATTGCAAGGGAATATTTTAAAGGGATTTCTCAAATATTTTACCTTACCAAATTTGTGTTCTCTTTTCAATGTACTTTGTGATTAAGGTGAAGGATATAAAATACATTTTCTTTCTTTCCCATTACCTTGCTGATTGTGTGTGTTGACTCAAAGTAGCATGCATTAACATTAACATACTAGCTTATAGATAGTGATAATATAGGTATTATTAAACTGTCTCCCCTGCCATCAGCACATCCAGCCATAATGATATTCATCCTCCTTCAGCAAGGGGAAGGAACTCCAATGGATGTGGCAAGATTTTCATCACAGGGTACAGGTGCTGGCCCAGATATCCCAGAGATGCAGCCACCTGCCATAAATTTCCAATTAGACAGAAACCAAGTACAGAGTGCATCTGAGCTGCCCAACTAAACCCACAGTTTTTGTATTACAAAATTATGTCCAAGATACTGGCTGCTGTTACTCTTTCTGTACTGACTTAATAGTTTTGTGGTTATTTTACAACTTTTAAATTGTTCTTTGGTCTTGCATGGAAGTTATTTATGTGTGACGTTTCTGTTTCAACTCGGTCTGTTGCATTAACAAATAGCATGTTGCAAGTCTGTAGAGCAAGAAAGTTGGTGTCGAGGACCCAGTGTCTGTGGAGTATGTGTCCCAGTTGTTTTATTTCAGATTAGCTCTCTTCTGAGAGCCTGCCATCAGCAAAATGAATACATTAGATGAGCTTCTGGATTTCACCTTCCGTTTTAGCTCCATCCAAAAGGAGCCCCATTTTGCACAGCACTCCATGGCACAACCCAAAAGCTCACAGAGGGACGATGGGGAGGTTCACTTCAAAAGTGCTGTTCTGATCTGTCAACTTAAAGACTAATGTGAGTTCCCCAAAGACTAATGTGGTTGGTCAAAAATCTGTTGTAGTAAGCTTAACAAAAGCCCATTTTACTTGAAAACTGAAGTGCTGTAAGTACCCTTTAGTGATTGTGGGTGCTTTATCCAAGCATGTGCACTACCTCGGTTTAGCAACCCACAGCAAGTCTGAAACATCATGCCACTTTGTAGCACATTCATGACAGGATGGGAAATGAATGCAGAAACAGGACTGTGAATGTATTTGCTATGTGTTTGTAATTCATCAGCAGTTACTTCTTAACTAGTGAGTTATAGAAGAGAAGGAAAATGTTTTTTACAGGTTCAGTGTTTTTTTAATGCTGTAGCCCAAAAATGTGACTGAACAAGAGACATAAATGTGGGCCCTCAGTAATGAATGCTGCAAAGTTGGTAAATCTTCGTAGCAGACCTGGTAAGTCTGGTAGTCATCTCGTTTCCTCTCCTAGGTTTAATGGCTATTGTTCCTTAGAAAACAGTGACAAGTGGTCTGTTGTGAACAGCTTAATGTTAACACTTGACCAGAATTTTTTAAACTTTGGAAAAGAGCAAAATACTGCAATAGAGAATTCCCTGGAAGTTTCATAGTAAGATGAGGTACGTTTGGAGGAAGCATCTGTAAATGAGTCCAGAAAAAAATAGCTGTAGTCAAGTGGCTGGAGAGATTTAGGCAAATACCATGTATACTCTAAGAATGTTAAGTCTTGCCTTCAGTTAAAAGTTTCTCAGGAATTGTTACCATCTGTATCTGTGGTGACTGCTGGCGATCCTGCCTAACAGAGATTTTGTGTAGTGTTCCCATGCGTGCAGCAACTACTGAAGCATCTCCTCACTGGAGGAAGTTTCTCCCTAAGGCCATGCTTTCTAGTGGGCAGTAATCCACAGTTGGAGGTATACCTTCTGCATAAGAACAGAAAAATTCATTTTCTCCTGAATTTTTTTTACAAGTTTCTAGGTCAGACACTTACGTAGTCCTATTGGTTGGTCAATTCATGGAATAAATGTTTTAGCTGGGAAATATGTTTAAAATTATTATAAACACTATTCATTCCCTCAGTTTGACCATCTAAAAATAGAGAGCTTTCTGGGACAGTGAAAAGCTTAATTTCTTCTGGTAGAATACTTTTTATTAGCTTAATTAGATAAGGGCAATGAGCAAAAAGGTTGCATTTCCAGTCTGCTTGTTCCTTTGCACCTGGGCTTTGTTGGTACGTCATGTTTTGCTCTGTAAAAACACCATTACATGTAATGGAAAAATCCTTAGAAATTTTATTTTAAGGGTCTTTATTTAATTAGGTTTAAAAAAAAATCTACAAGAAAACACTGTATATGGAGTATTTTGCTCCACTTTGAAATCTCTTTAACATTATTAGATTTCTCTTACTAATAATTGTTAGTTTAAAATAATACTATGATTTGAGTTATACTTTTTTTATTTTATTGTGTCTTGCTTTTGGTTGACTTGATTCATCTTCATATAAGAATTGTATATTAACCAACCCTTTTTTTTTTATCCTAAGTATAGAAAGCAAAACCTCCTAACATTTCCCCCTCCCAGCTCTAACTGTAATAACAAGTATTTGGTAAAAAGCAATGTTCATAAGTAAAACTGGAGATCAGGGAAGATGATGTATTGTAAAAATGTAGAAAAATTGTCAGAGAAAGGATTATGTTTACACCAAGCATTTTATCTAAAAATATTAAACAGTTATGACAAACAGTCATGCTCTAACTCCTTGTTAAGGGTTATTGTAGCTCTTCCAGTTAAAATAGACTGGTTTTTTTGTCTGTAAGTACAGCTTTGAGGTTTCCACAGTGCTGTGCTTTCTTTTGGCCTAAAGCCAAAGTTGGTGTATGGTAGCACAGAGAGTGCATAGGCACATGCCTAGAGAGTGCACATGGCAGCATAGAGAGTTGGGTTTTGGGTTTGTTGGGTTTTTTATTTTATTTTATTTTCCTAAGCTGGTCCGGAAAGCATGACTTCTTTCAGCAAAGTCAGTTTTCTGATCTGGCAGACCACATTGCAACACAAGCGGTATGATGTTAGCAGAGGGTAGGTGAAGAGGTGAGGGTGAAGGTGAGGGTGATCCCTCCCTGCCCCCCAGGTTTGGCAAGTAATAGTTATTCCTTCAAACCAGGGTTCTCTGAAATGGTGTCATTGCAGTTTGTCTGGCACGTACTCGTGGTCCCAATCCCTACAGAAGACTCCCCTCCTTTGTGAGGTTACACCTTCACATAATCTAACATTTACCTGTCACTGCCTGTTTGGTAGTTTACATGAGAACATGTAGCTTAATGAAGTATAGTATGGCTGGACAAAGGAGAAAAATAATCAGTGCAAAAGGGTTAATGAGGAGAAAATAAAAACAAATTATGCAGTCACTCTGAGCTCCAGAATTCACAGATATAAATTGTTCACTGGCATTTGAAATACCGAATGTTTGATTCCCTGGAGGTAATTAAGTAGATGCTCCTTCAAACTGATTTGATTGAAGATCTTTAGCTCCTTCAAGAGTATTGATGACTGTGCTCATTTAGTTAAAGAAATCTAGACTTATGTTTGTAATACAATGTTATTTTTCTTCCATTCTTACATTTCTTAAATTTTTGGGGGGCTTCAAAATAAGAGAACAAGAAAAAAAGATTCTCTGATGGAATCAAATGGATGTCTCTCCAATTTAAGGAGATTGCTTTTGAGTAACTTGTTTCTTGGCTAAGTGGGACTGCTTTTGCTATTCCACAGCTGTGGTTCCTATGGAAGTCTGGCAGAGTTTAGTCTTCCTTCTGTAATGGACCTTCTGACTGTTACATTGGGGTGGTTGGGTTTTTTTGTTTGTTTGTTTGTGGGGTTTTTTGGGTGGTTGTTTTTTTTTCATTCCCTCTGGGAATTGTTTTCAATTGTTTTTCATCTTTTTCATTTTGTTTGGTCTAGAAATTGCCAGGCAATTTCTTTTTGAGCTACAATATGAACTGTCATTGCTGTGTATATTACAAAAGGTATTCCCAAAAGGGTGTGTGGATATCATAGAGTTTGTAAAATTCTAAAATCTTAAAGGTTATTAAAAATAATTAGGGATTCTTAATTAAATTAAGGACCAAAATTTAAAGCCACAATGTCCAAAATCATTAAAACCTTTACAGTTTTCCTATTTCTCAAGCTTCAAGTCATTAATTCTTTAGAGTGCAGACTGGTAGGTATAATTACATTGGTATAACAAGGCAGAAGGATGATGCTGTGAGAATTTATTTCCTGTGCAGTTTAGAACAATTGGATAGTCTAATCTTAGTAGCTATTTTCTCTGGCTACCTGTGCTACTTACATTTAAATAGATCACTCTTACGTCTTGCTTCATATTGCCAAAGAAAAGCAGTTTTGTGTGTTGCATTGCACCCAGCTGATAAGCCTAACCATTAGCCTCAGGCATGTACTTTTCTTCATTTTTCCTTCCCCTGGTTTATAGGGAACAAAAGTCATAGGGAAAACTGGATGATTAGAGGCACTTCCAGCTGAGTTTAAGCCTGTGTGCATGACATGCAGAAATATAATTTAGACTTGCACAGCACTTCTCATCCAAAGCTTTGAAAATGGGTCAATATCCTCATATAATGGGAGGTAAAACTATTGTAGGAGAGTGGAAATGACCAGTGTGAGGTTTCACAAGAAATGAGCAATTAGGAAAGCCCCACAGGACCTTCAGCCCCATACACTTCCTACATTTGAAATTGGCTCAAGTACTGGGTGGAGGAGGTGGTGCCAGTGTTTTACGATGAGATTAGGAAGGGCAGCTCAGCTTATTTAGCTAGGGATTTTGGGGGTGAGACTAAGATGAGACTAAATTTAGGATTTGAATTCTTTGGCTGTTTTATGTTAAGAAAATTGTGGAGGCAGCTATATTCTGACTTAGAGGTGCTGTGACAACACTTACCTGGAAATTATAAACTCTGAAATGTAGCTGATACTTTACAAAAAAGTATGATGTTTTCAAAGTCAGGAAACTCTCCACAGTATGAACATAATACCTTGACTTTCTTTTTCCAGGTAGGGATCCCGTTCTGTCATCTAAGGGATGATAATGTAGCTAGAAAAACAGGGTAATATTGCAGCATTATTTTAATTTCCAAAGCATGAGAAATCCAAGGGGATTTATATTCCCTGTATGCCTGAGCTCAACACTGTTCTTTGCAAGCTGGCAAGGAAGCTTTGAGGAGCTTGTTGTGAATCCTTGTTCCAGGGATGAATTGTGTAGGACTGCATTAGAACTGTCCTGTAGTGGTCCTATGGATGCGACAGCTTACTCTGCCCCTTCCCCTTGCTAGCATGTTACCTCTGATACGCATCTTCACATATCTTGCTTTTCCTTGGGCTGAGGACAGGAGAGTGGCTTGTACAGGAATTAAATTTAGCCCATCCATTAACAAGGTCTCAGCACAGGAGAAACTCAGGATCGGCTCTTTTAGGCCTAATTTTATGAGACTCTCAAGTTTCCCAAATGCACTGAATAGGACAGAGAATTTCACTATAGATTTTGAGGCCATAAGTCTAGTTTAAAAAAACAAAAAACAAAAACCAAAAAACACAAACAACTTCAGACGTTTTTTGTTCCCAAGTACCTGTATGGCTTACATAGATTTAAGTCTTGGAATTAATCTCTCTCCACCAATGGTTGGCTATTTAGTAACTTGGCTGCTATCTAAACAGCTAAATGAATTATCTAGATAATATCTCTACTCTATTAGAAGGCCAGGTGCTGAGCATTGTAGAAAATCTGGCTGTGTGATACAGGTTTCTGCAGGGAGCCAGAGTTAGGAATGCTTTGGGTTTTTGTTTTTTAATCTAAGCATAAAATGCATATGGATTTTTTTTTTTAGTAGCATAACACTTCTGAACTATGACTGTAAGCAAAATATTTGTTATCATCACTGTACTAGAATACATGGATATTGTCATTATTGGCAGAGAGCAATAAAACAATGCTCATCAATTCGTAATCCAGGAATATGGCTGTCCCATTAAGGATAATAAATTGTCACAGTTCAGCACTTTGATGACTTTGGGAGCTGGCAGGTGCTAGAATGTCTTGTACTTCATGCCTGAGGTTATAAACTGTATGTTTCATGTATCAATAACTTTTAACTGTGATGGAGGTGTGTTTCAATATGGATTTCTTTTGGAGGGATTTCACTGTTCAGAAGGAAATAGAAATAGAAAACTGTGTCATTTCATAACTGCATTCCCTGGGGTTTTGTGGCCCATGGAGCATGTGGTAAGCTTTTTGCTGAGGTTCACCATGCTTTGTGTTGCTCTTTGGTTTAGGGTAAGTCAGCCTTCCACGCTATGATTGTTTCTGAATTTCAGACCTAAAATATAATGTCAAGCTTATACCTTCTTATGAGTAGATAACTTGTCAACAGTGCCTATTGGTGCTTTCTTGAATTATTCTAGCAAATGCCAATCTTTCCAACGAGGCCATTGCAAGAGCTTGAAGGTAACTGTCCAGTAACTCCCTTTGCTCATTACCAAAATGTTCACTTAGGCATTTAGTCTTAGAGGAGTATTTGTTTGAATGTCAGTGATACAAATGCCTGTATCCAATGTCGCTGCTTATGGAGAAGAGGACATGGACGAATATGTGTAAAATTGGGACCTTTGCAGAGGCTTTGTCAGCCTGCAGTATTATGTGTTTATGACATAGTTAGAGATCGTACATGACCTAAATAAATACCTGTCTGACACATTAGTAACTCCTTGGATTATTATGATAGCCCATGTGAAAACTCACATATTTCATGGTCAAGTCATGTTCTTAATGTCAAGCTTGAGTTTCCTTGCAAATCTGACTAACAAAAAACCTCTCAGTAAGAGTCTCGAATTCTTTAGCTTTTTGTTCACAGGCCGTATGTGTAAATTCCCACTACTGTCTTGAGGAAAGAAGTCACGTATAGATACCTGCCTAGGTATGGCTGAGTGCTCTTCCACAAGATAGTGGAGGTAGCTGTGCATGGTTTGTCTTGGGCAGCTATGTAATAAATGCCACCATCCCATAGAAATCTTTGAAGTTTCTCCTTCGGTATGAATGGAAAGGACAGCCTTCTTATTGGTGGTTATTTGACTTCCCATCAATATTCCGTACCCTTAAGACAAGTGGCATTAAATTTGTATTGCTTTGTGGTTAATGATTAGGCCAGTCACTAGAAAGCAGCAGCATATGTCAGCCTTCTTTTGTGGCACATCCCTTTAAAAAGGACCTATTGTGTGGTTACGTTTGGGCTTCTTTCTTGACTTCATTGAGTTTAGGCGTGAAATCTTGGAACTACAACAATTTGACTGACAAGAGAAGTCTGTTGGGAGTCAAAAGGACATATTTTTTCAGGAATGGAAGAAGATGGGTTTTAGGAAGGCTACAGTTAAACCAGAAGACTTGTCATGTTCCCAGCCCTGTGTGAACTTGCTCAGGTACTTCATCTGTCTCTGTGAAGTTCATCATCTGTGGAACACTTGAAATGCACACATACCTCTGACAAATACGGTAAAAACAGCCTAACTTTTGTAAAGTCTGTTGAGAGCTGCTGCTGGAAAGCTTATAAGGCATACATGCAAATATAAAATGTAAACTAATTGAGAATTTGTATTTAAAAGAGTAACTTTCATTCTACGGGTATTTCGTTTGCTTGGCTTTTGTAGTTGTTAATTTTGGGGAAAATAGGTGTGAGAAAGTTCTTGACTCACAGGAGAAGAAATGGTTTATATTGCAGCAGGTGTTTACTCACTTTAATTTTTGGATTAATTAAATGGGGGCCAACCCTGTAGCAGGCAGCTGTAGTGGTTTAAATTAAATCTGTGTGGGAAGGCTGAGAAGTTAATGCAAACTGACTTTTTGAATAGATTAATTGAACTGTCCAGATATTTTGAATAAAAGTGGCATTGATTTTGCATTGCTTCATGACTGCCATAAATTGAACAGAATCAAAGCTACTGTAAGCATTTATTATCTTTCTTCTATAGCTTGTCTGACAGACCATAGGCAGGTATGCAATATCAGCCAAATTTAAACCAGTCACACACGAATTCTCAGGATCAGAGCTACTGAACTAGTTTCACTCTCCTTTATACTAGTTTTCCTTGAGCTGGTCATTTCTCTCTCACTACAAAGCTGTAGTTAATCTGATACTCTTGTGTAATCTATATAAAGCTTTATTCAAAAGGCTGATATGGCAAACGGCAATTTCTCTCTTACACAATTTGACTCCATTGGTGTTTCTGTGGCCTGGTTATGTTTTTGGTAGCCAACTAAAATCTTTGTTCCTTCTGTTAGCTTACTCAGGGAGTTCACATAATGGTTTCTATTTCTATATAAAACTATATATAGATGTTTAACTATAGTTCATTATTTAAAAAAAAAAAAAAACACATCACACAAAAACTTTGTTTGGACCTGACTTTATTTAGTAAAGTCAGCAATACTGAACAGTTATGTGTGCTGAAAAGAATAATAATAATTGATTTGGTTGGATGGGTGTAGTATTAAATGATTCTGTTGTAATAATATTGCCTGTTGCTTTACCAGATTAATACTGCATTGAAACTTTCCTTAAAAAAAAGAACTTCTTATGTGTAAGCAGCATTACTCTGAAGAGTAACAGCAGATTTAAGGCTTTGGTGTACATGAGAAGGGAACAAGAACGGAAGTTTGTGACATGGTTTGATTTTGTGTCTTTATCTTAAGATAAAAACCATATTTATTCTCCTCATAGTTGAAACAGCCTTTCCATAGTCATTGGGACTTTCAGGAACTTAATTTTGATACATTTAATTTCAAAGCTGTTAAGAATTTGAATGAAATTTTTGTGAAAATTGTCTCTATCGACTCTGATAATAAAATGTTTCTTAAAAAATCAAGATGAGATACTGTGCCTAAAATCGTAAATAGGTAGGATACTTTAAGACAATTTTCAGGTAGTTTTAAGCCTACAGTAGGGAAATGTAACAACATGCCCATTCTGCGTATTTGTTTCAGCAAATATATTCCAACCTCAGAATTCTTAATGTCATCACCATCTCTGCCATTTACTTAAATGGGATTAGGATAGCATGACCTGTATTTAAAACCATGATATGAATAGAGGTGTATTTAAGAACTTTCAAATTACTTTCACCATCTGTGTTACTTAATTATTGAACCTAATTATTTTACTGGAGCTTCAGCTATTACTGGAGTCTCCACAGTTAAATGAGGGAATTTAATTTTATTTTTCTCTGGGGATGAACTGTCACTTTGGTGAAATTCCTTGAGGTTGGATAAATTCATTAATAACAGAGTAATGATTTTTCTTAATCTTGGGGATTATAATGTACAAACAAAAACTAGAAGAAAAATTAGGTTTTTCTTTCCGTGTTTTAATGCAGCAGATAACATGTAAATTGAGACTGATATAATGGAATATATTCTTCTTTCATTTATGCTAATAAATGATTGTTCTCCTTAGATAATATCTATAGTGAAACTTGAAGAACTGAAAACATGTTTATAATTATCAGAACCTTTGAATTAGTTGGAGAGTTATATTACACTTGAGCCTTAATAAACTTACAGTTAAATTACTGCTACTTTATTAGAAGCAACTGAGTCCAATGACATTTAACTGCTTGAATGTTTACATATTCACTTTGGGGGGAACAAAACAAAACCCAAAAAATCAAGCATCCCCTTTGTATGTTTTAGGCTTGTTCTGTGTCTTTGATCAGGAGTCCTTCCACTGAATCTCTTTAATGTGTACCTGAATAGTAAAAAGAATTCAGTAAGTAGGTTGCTCTACCCACTTAGTGCGTTCAAAGACTCATGGATATAAAATAATTGTGAAAAAATCTCCCCTGAATACAGTAGATAATTCTCCTAACTCTGAATGTATCTAAACGAGACTGAATCTTGTTAGAAGGGTGTATTTATTTTCCTTTCATATTTATTTTCTCTTAGACCTGTCATACTCTGACTTTTTTTTTGTCTTTGCTTTGCTTTCATTACTACTTTGTCTCAAATAGCAAGACTCATTGTGTTGCAGAAAGCAGTATCTCATTATTTCAGTAGCAAACCAACATCACCCAGAAGTTAAATAATCCCGTATCTTACGTCTATATGCTTTGTAAATGAGTGATTCATCTGATTCATTGGAAATATTCCGAATCCTTGCTGCCTACCTGGAAGTACTGGAAGTTTTTTCACTGTTCTCATTTGACAGTCTTTTGCAAGTTGCTCTAATTTAGTGAAGGTCATATTTAAATTTAGCAATGTCCCCAGCTATTAAAACCTGGGTAATGCTAGCCTGTTTTCACTGGGGAATGCTGTGGTAAAAACTACATTAGTATACCCGAGGTATGTGGTGACAGCAATGCATCTCTTGTAACAGCCTATTTAGACATACTCTTCCATGAGGTACTCTTGCAAGTTATGTAGGGCATCTAAGGATGAGGTCAATAACCGAAAACTGTACTTTGGTTTATCCTAACCCCGTTATTTGTTCACCCTTCCTAAAGCATGGTCTTTTTCAGTTCCAGAATTGGATACCAAAGAAGCAAGCAAATTACTTTGTTATAGATGGAAATGATAACCAGGGCAATAGCTTGCTTCCGCTGTCATCTAGCTGGAGAAGAACAGTTGGGTTTACATAAAATTTTAGCATGCCTATCTTCTGGGCTGTATGACAGAATTTTATCACAAAAACTTGTGTGTGTTTGTGTGTCTTCTCCTAATGCACCATAGAAAATTTAAGATATGTAATTCTTGTCTTCAAGGGTTTCTGTGGATATGTCTACGCTGTGTTATGATTCCAGAACACAGTTTGGAGCTCCTGGCAGGCTAATTTAAAGTCAGCAGTAGGACAGGTTAGTCTTTGCAGATTGACTAAGTGCTGCCTAATACCAAGGGTGGTGGCAGAGTTGGTGGCAGAGAGGAGCTCTGCCCTAAGGAGTGTCATGGCTAACACCAGCTCCAGGCTCTCGGCACTCCTACCATAGGGCAGGGTGATTCTCCTTCATAAAGTGTGTTGGAGAGCTGCTAGTAAGAAATGGAGGCACTTAAAAATAGTAATTGTAGTATAATTTTTTAATAAAAAAAAATTTTAATTCATAAAAAACACTGCAGTAGTAATGCAAATATTGTTGTGACTGGTTGCCGTATCTGAGGTCTCTATGGGAAAGTTCAAAGTTAGTTGACTCACCTTAGGAGCTGAGCTTTATGGCGTCTTTAATCCCAATCTAGGGATACAAAACCTGAGTGGCTTTTGGAGGAAGGGAGGATTTTAGGGAGGGACAGACGTTTGAGCTGAAAAAAAGCCCTTTGCTGCTATAAGTACAAGCATGTCCTTAGGCTTTGTTGCTTTGTTTAAAAATTGAGGAAAGCCTAGGAAAGGGATGAAAGCTCAGACAGTACCCTATTGTGTGTGCTGGGAGCGGAATGGCATGTGGATTCTATTGGTCCTCATCTATGCTTCAGCAAGAGTCAAGAGAGATACATATGTTGAGGGGGGAAAAAGGATTCTTCTCTGAAATTAAAAAAAAAAAAAAAAAGTGAAGTACCATAATTTCACTCGAGACTTTCACAAGTCTCAAACATGTTTGGTTCCTATACAAAGGCTGTATATTTCTAGAGTTTTTGAGAATGTTAAATTGGCAATGTTCATTGGAAGAACGTAATTTGTGCCAACAAAGACCTAAAACCCTAATGAACCCCTTTCCAAAAGGCATGCCTAATGTGTTGGAGGAAGGTATACGGAATGGAAAGTTCTGTGCAGTGTTTGTGTATGAAAATAATCTGAATGGTTTGGGTTTTGTTTTTGCTGTAAAGTGTGTAAAAGGAGCATGAGGATATTGTTTTTACATCGTGTTTGAAGTCAAAGTGTTCCAGCAACTTTATCGCAACTTGTTATGAAAGAACAGTATAATACGAGTCCAGACTGGTGTAGGAACTGAAAGAATACTCACGGTGAGACAAAATTCCCCTTTCACTAACGATTTAAGCACAACAGAGTACAAGTTCAGTCTGTGGGAAATGTTTTTTTTCTTGGTCTGAAGCCATGACTTTCAAAAGAACTTGGTGAGAAGGTGTAAAGCATAATAATGCAGACTTCCTTGTTTATTTTTTTAAGTTACTTAGCCACCGATTATTTTGCAAAGATCAGGTCCTTCACCAAAATATAAATCAATAGGGAACAAATGAGTTCTAAAATTCAAGGTGCAGAACTTGATTTTTTTTTTTTTTTTTCACCTGAATTGAGCAGCATCATTTATCATTAGCGCTGGTACTTATTTCAATGTTGTGCAGTTGTTTTGGTGTGTCAGTGTACAACTCTGTGGTTTAAAAGAGCCTTGCTAAGTCCCTTCATACCCTTGTTTTTCCTACTATACCTCTGTTTTCACATATGATTGAAAACTATGCCAGTGCTTGTCATTTGTTAGGTGGCAGAAGTATATATTTTGTGTGAAATTAGCAAACAGTGCAGTTTAGAACCAGTGACTTACTTATAAATAATTGATGCTTTAAAAAAGTGGTAGTCCCTGATTATCCAACTCAAAAACCCCACGTTTTTACCATTCAGCTGTGAAATGCTTTTTCTTTTTTGTTTGTATTTGATTTGTATTACAAGCCAAGTGACAGCACTCATGCGTTTAAGCAGCAATGAGCTGACTGTCTAGCCTTGTGTATTATGTTTCTAGTTACATAGACATAGAAGTTTTGCTTCTGTGAAGTTGCATTAGTAGTTTTGTCCATGTGATGATTCTGTGACTTTGGTTTGATATTTGTATGGCACTTGTGCGGTTTTACAAGATCCTTGGTAAACCACTATTACTGAAAGTGCTGAATGTTTTCAGTTTTAATGCAAGGCAAAGCAAAGCTTCTCAGCTAAGATGTTTGCTGCTTTGTCTTTCAGCAGGAACACTGAATAAATATGGTTTTGATCACGACTCCTAAATAAGGAGCTGGGAGACTGAAATACAGGTCTGAATCGGTGCCGTTGCAGGCTTTCATGTTGTGTCAGCTTTGCATGTATTACGAAATCTGTTCATAGTACGTAAAAATGCACAAACCATATTATTGAACTGCAAAAGCCCTACTGCTGATATATCAAAGAAAGCAGCAGCTGTCATCCAGTTTTAGCCATGGTGCTTTTGAATGCCTTAATCCTCTTCCGAAACAGAAGGAGACAGAGCAAGCACACTTTCTTTAGTTGTTCCTCCCTTCTATTTTTTTGAAGCATTGGTGCAGCAAAATCCAGAAGCTGTGTTCAGCAGCCATCACAGCACAAGACATTATTTTTTCTGCAACTGATTTGGACATTTCAATCCTCCTCATGTATGCTAAGCTCTTTCAAATTTAGTTTTTATTAAAGTTAGAAATTACTCACATTGTGTTTACTCTCAAGTGTTTAAAATATCAAAGCGATTATTCAATCGTACTTCACTTTCATTTGGTCTACTTCAAAATGGAATTAACTTGGTATTCTTTGTCCCCTTTCATTTGCTGAAGGTGTATATGTTGAGATTGTTCTCAGAACCTGAGTTACAGGAAACATACGTGTCTACCAGTAGAATATATTGTATTTTGTGAAATTTCCATGTTTTCAGATTTATTTTAACAATACAAGTTTTACAAGACAGTTACTACAAAATAGCTTCTCTAAGAAGCAAGCCAGATATGCTGCAAACATAAGTTTGATCTGTTACTGCTATTTTTAATGTCTGTATGGTGCAGTGTCCTGTCTCCAGAGTGGGTCATGGCAGAAGACTGGGGAAGGGTATGAGTGATGCTTCCCTGGTATACTTTGCTGTCTCAATAGCATTTCCCAAGTCAGAACCTGTTCTTTGAGCTAAATGAAGACAATTTTTTCTTCATTAATTAATTAACTGCATTTTAAGAATATTTTCCAAATATATATAAACACATTTCAAGAGAATAGCAGAGGAAAATTATTTATATTGAATCAAGTTATCAAAATTATTGGAAATATGTTATAAAAGGGTGGCTTTTATGTATCGGGTTTTATGTTTGATTGTTTGTTTATTAGCCACTGTCTTGCAAAGTGAATTTGCACTGCAAAGTAATCTCAACAGAGGAATGAAGTACGCAAGTGTAAAGCTGTCAGACTACAGCTAGTTCATTAAATTGTCTATCTAGATAAACTAATAGGATATCATTTTAAGTCTTTGCTAACCTCCAGCCTCTCGGACCAAAAATACTTTACTGTGCTGAAATAAGTAAGCTGCTGGAGTCAAGTCTAATGTTTTAAGAATCCATTTGTGTTGTCCTATTTACCCAAATAGAATTTCAAAAATCTGCATTAAAAAGTGTGTTGACCAGGACAGTACTGAAAGCCAGATGAGGGGAAAATGGCATTTGATGACAAGGTTTGGTATGTTTAGAAATGCTCCTGTTATTAAAGTTGCTCTAGTGCCAACTACTCCTACACTGGAGTCTGCTATTTGTGTGACGTGCTAGCCATCACAATACACAAGGGAGATCAGAGATTACATGCAATAACTCCAGTCCTACTTCCGTTGTCAGACAAGAATCTTCCAGCAGCGACACTACCTTCTTGTGGTTTCCTCTTGCAGGTCCATTTTCCCTTCCCTCTCCATTAATACCTATTTCCAAACTCCTCAGTTTGAAATGACATCTCTTTAAATATTTAAAATCCTAGAAGCTTCAATATTACTAATAAGGAAAATAATTAGAAAGAAAGAAAATGTGCATTTAGCATTTTGGGATGTTCATGACAATTCGTTTGCTAGCTTACACTGAATAAGCGGTTGTCTGTGTGCTTTGCTCTTGACAGAGCACAAAAAAGAAGCTTCAAGTTCAACGAAAAATTGAGGTTCTACCTCATTACTATGAAATCCAGTTGTTGGTAGTTTCAGTGGCATATGTGTGCCTCCACCGGCTGTGCAACAGATAAAGGAATTCTTGTGGGCTGATGTCCCAGTGCTCAGTGAGTTTACATTGG
The DNA here is from genome assembly GCF_000687285.1 of Phaethon lepturus. Lineage (NCBI taxonomy): Eukaryota > Metazoa > Chordata > Aves > Phaethontiformes > Phaethontidae > Phaethon > Phaethon lepturus. The sequence continues at coordinate 57,837 of NW_010526908.1, forward strand.
GATGTCCACAGCTGTGTCCAGACACCTCTCAGGCTGATGAAGAGATGCAGAAACTGATGGGCAGTTTCAAAGTGGTGTTAATTTGTGGGAGGAGGTAGGCATCTCATGTTAGTTTCTTTTAATTTCTTCCCACCCGCTCCCCTCAAAAAGGTCATGTGCATGTAGTACAGTCATACAAAGTCTAGAGTAATGTTACTTTGAGGTTTGTCATATTAAAAGGAAAAAGGGGAAATAATCTTAAACAGGTCCTGCTTTGTTTTTAAATTACAATTTTTTATTTTGACCTTTGAAATAAGAAAGCGGTAGGTATGTGGTACGACCTACTCTTGTATGTTCTGTGCTGCGTTGCTGAAATACTACAGTAGGTATTAGAGGACCATTTTTCTCTTTAATTTTTATGTTTATTGCCCTCTCAGTTGCTAAGTTTGTTATACAAACACCAGAAAAGGGTGTTCCTGGACTGACCTATTCATTCATGTAAATGGCATTAATCAATGTTTCTTTTTCACTTTTATAGGTTATTGAATCACTAGGGATTATTATATATAAAGCCCTGGACTATGGTTTGAAGGACAATGAAGAACGGGAATTAAGCCCTCCACTGGAGCAGCTTATCGACCACATGACTAATACCACAGAAACAGATGGGAGTAGGGATGAAGGATATGATGCTCTGGATGAAGGCGTGGAGGATGACACTGATGATGACAAAGAGGAAGTTGAGGCCATTCATTCCTATAAAGATGTCATGAAGGTACAGTAATGGGCAGTTTATATGATACTTCACTGGTTTTATCAATGAGAAAATCAACTCTGTTGTCTGTGTTACTGTCCAGTGTGATACTGGCTGTATCATTTTCTGATTTCCCTGGTCATTCTGTAAGGTTTGCTTGCAAAAATGACATGCCGTAGTATTTCATGTTTGACAGTAAGCAACAGAAAATCCATGAAAAGTTTGTCGTTGGATGTGCCATTAATATCCCATTTTGATTTCATCCATGCACTTGGATAGTCAGCCTTCCAGTGTAACGTCTCTTGAATTACTTTGCGTACACTTGGATACTTCATGGCCTGTTTCAATTAATTCACCTTTTCATCAGTGCGGTATTAGTTTAATTATTCCTTATCAGTTTCTTCCTTTGCCACCCTCCTCTACGAAAGCAGAGGAGTGCTTTTATAAGAATAGCTTATTTGTATGGAGTGAGTCAGGATACAGTATTTCATTGACAATCATTATGGTTGCAGTTCTTGACCTGAGTTGTGAGATTTGGAAATATAGCTTATGAATTTTAATTGTAACAGGTTCTTTAATGTTATCTTGGCTACTGTGAACAATTACTTTGAAGCATTAACCGTTTATTTTCTATAGACTATCCTTCAGTACAAATTTTAGACCCCAATGAGCTCTTAGTACAGATGAAGGTATTAATAAGCATGGATTTTGACAAAAATTGTACAGTTGGTTTACCTCATAAATAATCTGAGAGTTTAATATAGGTTGTAACATTTTATGCTGACTTGTATCAGGGGATTAAACCCTGTATATTGCTTCTTCATAAATGCAAGTTGTATCTAAGGACCATAAGCTTAGACTGAAATTCAGAGTGTAGCGGTGTAAGCTGAGACTAGAAGAGTGTCCCAGATAGCACATCAGGATGCATTGCTTTCTCCTCCCTTTTCTGCTCTGCATTGCCCAGTCATCTTCCCTAGAAGTGGCCCGCAGCACCCTGCCAAGCCCCTATAAGAAAGCTGCTCTAAACAGCACGGTGTAACGTAGAAGATAGATGCAATATATCCTCTTTTCCCCCCGTTTGGCAAACATGCTGTGAATTGGTGGGACAATCAAAGTTGGATCATTAGAGGAAGTTTCGCTTAGTGCAAAGGCAGAAGAGGCATTTGTATTTGCAGAGCTGAGGGCAGTGGCTTGTAGAAGTGATTATTTTGCAAGTTCTTTATTTCTGCAAACAAGAAAATATCGTTTGGAAAACTTCATTGACCTCCTTCAGTTACACTGGTACATATCCCTGAAATACAAAAAGGCTAAGAAAATATTTGCTTAGGTCTCAACTGCTAAGGCTGTTGAATGGCATCTTTCTGGTTCTGCTTTGTTAATATGTATCTTTGCTAGTCTGAGGTACCTGCCTATTCATGTGTTTTAAAATCAGCATCTTAAATTTAAATTTTATCATTTTTGCTATTAATTTTTTATCGTTCTGGAAATGTACCACTTTTGTGACAGCTTAGTGAACTGAAGTTCAGCTACCATTTCTACATCATCCTAACTTTTACTCCTCCATCCCTTGGAATTGTCTTTTCTTGCTACTGTTGCTTTTGCCAAAATTGTTTTCTGCAGGCTTAATTCTGCCACTTGCCTTTATTCCCTACTCTGTGTTGTTAGTGCATTGACAGTACTTGAATGGCACCATTGTTCTGCCACATTTTTGACATCAGTGCGGATTTGTAAGATCCTTTTTTCTTGACTTCATACCTTTTCGGGGGTAAGACCACGTTTTGTTTTGGATTTTTCTCCCCCACCCACCAGTGGTAAACTATGTTGCAGGCTACACCCTTATTTACCCAGTGACTGTTTCACAACAGTACTGTGTGGCCTTGTGACCATGAGGCTCGATTATTGTAATTCCCTCTTGGCAAGACTCACTGTGAAGCTTTCTCCTCTGCAGTTTGTATTGAATGCTGAAGCAGGTTTGCTTGTTGAATTGAGCAACTTGTCGTTCTTGCCTACCCTGCATTCTCTAAACTGCAAGCTTGGATAATGGCAGAGGTGGGCTATGTGCTACTTATATTGATTTTTAAGGTTTTTAACTATATAGTCTCCAGTATGGACATGATTTTGTCCTTAAAATGTGATTATATGTTTCCTCCTTCTCCAGAAAGTGTCATTGTCAGGTCCAAGGCCTGTCTGCCACTAAGATGGAATTTTTCACCATTAATCACTAATGTGGGCAAGCCTATTTTGTGATTAAAACACAGAGATAGGTATGTGTCAGGTTCTTCTGTAATGTGAAGTAGGCACAGTCAATCCGGAACCCTGCCCTAACCTGGAAAATGCTGAGTAATGTGGTGGACACTTGTTCCCAAGAATTGGGAAAAGGGTAAGTGCTAAATAGTACTGCCAAGATCATCATTGGCAAAGCTCCTGTTTGGAGAAGACACAGTCAAGCTTTTGTGCTGCTTCTTGGTATACTTGGTTGATTTTGCTTTTGATTTCTTTGGCAGGACCAACCTGCTGCACAGACTTGATCCACTGTTTTTAAAAATGTACCTATGAAGAGAGGAGACGTTGGTTGCCAGACGCTTAACTTTTTAGTCTTTGATGTGTTTCAGATATGGCATCCCTAGCACAAATGAAGGGAGAAATGGAGACAGTAAGGACTGGATGTTTTCATACAGATGCTTTCCTTGTTTGGGGCCCTCTTCCCTGCCCCCATCCACGGTACATACACACCGTGCACATACGGTACAGGAAATCTGTACATCTCGGGAGTGCCAGGTTTGCTGTGCCCATACACAAGGACGGAAGTGTACATATACAGTAATCCTGAGGGGTCGAGGACGCATCAGGTTGACAGCACATGTATGGCTTGGGGAGCCTTGGGTCAACAGAGGATATAGACAGAGTGGGCATGGTGTGCTGGGTGGTGTTGGGCTTGCTAAGGGTGTGTGAAGTCCTGTCATGTGGTGCCTTTATCATGGCGTGTGGCCCTCCCTGATACTGAAATGAGATGATGCAGTCTATCAACCTCTTCCAGAGTATGCTCAAACCCTAATTCCACTCCTAATCTTAATGCTATCTCACTCCTTATCCCACAGATCTCTGCAGTCAGATGGTTTAAGCTAGCACCACTTTTCCTATTAACCTGGAGGCGCTTTCTAAGCTGCAGTTTATCAATATCTGCTGGCCTAAGCCTCAACCCTAAATCCAATTCCAGCATTATCCTTTATTGTAGGCCAGCACCCTCTTCTAATTCCAGATGTAAATAAAGCCACATAACCCTTTGATAGCAGTTTTTTTCGGTGCTAGTATTTGCTGGGCTGAACTGCCATAGCCCTGTAATTTATTCTGGCTTTGAACATCATCATAGCCAAATGGCTACTGACAGTACTAGACTTTACCTTAGCTCTTCTTCGGAGCAGAGGTGTCAGTAGTATCTGCAAATCGTGACACTCACCTTTGTCACTGCCTCCGATACCTTTTTCTGCACGTCTCAGAGAAGATACATCAGGAGGCAGTGGTCTTCCTGAGCCAATATCTTGCTCTTATTTATGTTCACCTTTTGTCCCAAAAGTTAATTCAGCTTTAACAGGAACCTTATCTGTGGCTGAACCATACCTTCTTGTCTCAGAGACAAATATAGGTGGATGGCCCCGGTGCTCAGTGGTCTCTGGTCCCAGGCCTTACCTAACTAATCACGTTTAGGTAGTTCAGTAATCATGTTCGTTAATTCTGACCAAAAATTAACTGTCGTGCAACTGCTGCTTCACAAAGATGAATTAGTGACCCAGGTCCCATAGTAAACAAAACTCATACTTAGGCTGACCTTTTAATTTGTATGAAAATTATTTTCAGAGCAGCATGTGCAGTATTGTGTTATCTCGCTATAACAAATGTAAACAAGATTATAGTTTGCAATATTTTTATTGGTAGAAATTCATGTTTATGATTTTTTGCTTGCTTGCAAGCAAAGAGGAAAAATAAATTGTTTCTGTCAACTCCCACCCCCTCCCCCCCCCTTCCAGCTATTTTAATTGTCCTTTAATCATTGTCATGGTCTCTAAAACAACAAACTTTTAAGTCTAGGTGACTCATGTGTTTTGGTAGTTCAAATGTATGACTGACTTTCAGCTGGAAGGGACTGAAATTTACAGTGGTGATACTGATCTGCTTGTGTTTTCCTTTGAGTGCTCTGATGGTAGTACAGATCAACTATCTATGGCATGTATAGGGTTATAGAGGAAAAGAAGACTATGTGCTGTCTCCGTGCAATTACAGGTGGGATGAGAAGATCTACATTTAGATCTAAGTATTTTGGAGGCTCCCTTCTGAGTTTGAGGACATACATTATTATCATATAGGTGGTATGACCCCATGTAAGTATAATATGGGAACCTGTCAGAGAGGAACCAGAAAATGCAGTTAAAAACAAGTCTGGATATTTGCTTATGATAGACAGTTAAAGCGTTCATGTTACTGGAATTCAAAGGCCCATAATTTTGACTAGTACGTGAGGTTAAAATTAGTAAGATGCAGTTTTCTTTGAGTGTAATTCTGTTTAAGGCTGGGTTGGCTTTAGCATTTTTATATGAGCCTGTAGAACAATATTTATGCTTCATTTCAAAACAAGCAACTTGCAGTGTACCCCATAACTCTATCTGAAGCTGGTGAAGATTTTGGAACCTTACTGAGAGGGTAGCCAATGTCCCAGATGTTGTCAGTTCATTTTATATTGAAAAGGAATGCAACAACATTGGCCATTTGTGAAAATCATCACAATCAAAAAAGACAACAATTCATCAGTGCTCTTCTCTTGAGTCCTGTTCGTAGTGTACTCAAATGTCACATGCTAGTCTTTATCTTGGTGGATCTTCTTTTAGAAAAGGGTGATCCATGTCTCCACATGTCAATGGGAGAAAAAAATTGAAATTACAGTGCAGTGGAAGTCCTCCCTTCTCTTTGGTTGTCACAGTACTTGGGCTTGATTTGCTGGCTTGACCAAAAGTTAATCATCTTCTAACTGTGGATATTCAGTTGTCCACACAGACCTGGTGTCTCAGACACCTTTTGTAATGTTGGGGAAGCTCCTGTCCCAACTGTTTGGTCCCTGAAAGTACAACCATCTAATTTTTGTACTTAGTTCTGAGGCAGGCAGATTCTACTTTGGCTATTCCTTTTTGCAGTTTAACTCTTTGGGAACTGTAAGCTAGAAAGAAACCCGAAGATCTCCCAAAATTATTTTGTGAACACATCCCTCAAATCATACTGCTACAACAGGGCACCCCCAGGTGGATGCCCCTGGTGATTTTGGGCCTCCGAAGGGGGACCTTCATGGTGCTGGTCTGAGCAAATAGGTGACTTGTGTTGGCACACTCCCTGGCCACTCTTTTTCTCTGTGATGCGTTGACAGAAGCAGGACTTCTGAGTTCAGCAGCGAAGTCCCAAGGACCAGTGCTCGTCTCCTGGGCTCAGGGGCTTGAAAACATTCCCTTTTGGGCTCTTACCCTCCCAAAGCATGCTGACTGAGAGTATACCTTTTTGTATCAACTACCCAGTGTCTTCAGACAGACAGACATTGTGAAGGTCCCAGAAAAAACAATTGCTGAGATTGGGATAACAAAGGAGTATATAGACCTTGACTGAATAGGACCCATCCACAGACATTTTCTTGTTCCTTCACCGTTCTTTGAGCTAACTTGGAGTTGATTCAGAAATGCAGTAAAACTGCTATTTTTCTTTTGTCCAAGCAAGGCTTGTACATCATGGTTATTCATTCAAACCATGATGTGTTTCTTCTGTCTGTGCTGTCACCGTGGCTGGGATCCATGTCACCTATATTTAGTCAAAGCATCCTGAAAGGTTTGTTTGGTTTGGGGTTTTTTAACTCCATCAGTTCCTTCATCTGTTTTGCCACAAGACCCTGCAAACATTTGCACAGGCAGAACAATGGGCGGAGTAAACTGTGCTGCTGGCTAAATCATGAAAAAGTCAGTGTGTTCGAAACTCCAGTACTGTGCAGGCTCAAGGAGCTGAGCTGAGGACAGACTGTGCAAAATAAAGCAGAAGTGTCCCTCTGCATGTCTGAGTCTTCATAATATATGAGCAATTATCTCCATGCTGCTTCGTTTAAAATAAAATTATTTAACAACAATAAAGGGTTTTGCTATGAAGGGTTTTGCTATGAAGGGCTTTACAAACAGCTGTGGAGCAAGTGGATTTAGAGTGGAACTCTGCAAGTGAAAGGTAAGTAGAAGTGGAAGTAATTTTGTACTGTTCACAATGTTTATTTTGAGAGCTTTTGTTTAGAACTGCATTATAGCAAATGTACTTGCAAGGAAGTTGTCCTTCATTTTGGTCTTCCCATTAAAAAAAAAAGGGACTTTTTTTTCTTTTCTGTTGCTTTAATTATTCTTATATAGAACAGTGGAAACATGCCTTCCATTGGTGTGGGCTTAGATGGATTGGAGTGTCTTATTCCAGGCTGGGAGACAAAACCAAATCACCTTTTCTGTGGTGATTTTTACCTTCCCATTATGGCTCGCAGTAATGTATCTACACTGGTTAAAAACCCTTGTACCCATCATTCACATAATTATAGTGGTATAACCTGTCTAAGGTCTAAAATAGTCTGAGGAATCTAAGGAGTTGTCCAACAAAAACAGGAAACACAGATTGAGTGTTCAGATTATTTTTATGTATGGGGAGGTCAGAATACGCCTGAAATTTGTGTGTGGCCTGTATGCATCTAAAAGGAGCTGAGTAGGGCATGGACTTTTTTCCCATCTGTTTTAAGCTGCAATTATTATAAATAATTTATACATGGGTAAAAATTAAGTTCCAGTTTTTAGTGGAGGTGGAAGGATTCTTTGGTGGTAATGGTGTCCTGCAGTGCATAGAATGCAGAATGTGTCATGACAGAGCTCCAGTTTTCCCTTTAAAAATACACATGTCTAAAACATGCAAAGCAATCTGTTAGAAATAAGACATCTGAATATGAGGTTTAATCTGAAGTATCAAAGAACCTGTGGTAGCCTGTGCTGCCTAAAATAGACCCTGGAGACAAATGTAGATCAATGAGTGTTTACTTTCACAAGTATGTTTTGTTTGATCAGATTAATTTGGAATTCTAACTAATGACTGGAAATCAGGGTAATGGTCAATTAACACAGTAATGCTGTAGTGACCCGTAACAAAGTAAAAGAAGAGCAGAGCGGCAGTTACAAAAGTGACCCGTATCTTCTCTGCCCTGTGCATTAACTCCAGCACTTAGCTGGGCAATGCAAACTGACTTGTCCAAAGCTGAAGGGATCCACCTGAGAGTCTCTCTCTTCAACTCTCAACCGCTTCCCTTCTCCAGGTGTTAAAACTGGTAAGTGCACAGGAGACTGTGATGGATTTTTCAGATTCACTGTCAGTGAATGCGGTAGATCTGCTCAGAGAAATTAGCCAGGACAGCAGCTTGTCTTACGTTAGGGTTTGGCAAAGGTTCATCTTGTCAGAATCTAGTTTCCACCCCTGTAGACTTTGCAATCTTGGATGTTCATGGTGTTGCAGCTAAGCTCTACTGTGTCCTTTCGCTACTTTAAAAATGCAGGCCATTTTTGTACAGATTCACATAACATCTTGTAACATATCTGTAAGGCACAAATGTTCTTTGATTTCCATGTAATGCCAGCCTCCCATAGGGAATATCCCATGCACCTTATCACTACTGCCTGTATTATTTACATGATGTGTGTGATATATGTTTTAGTAGACAAGTAGATTAACGGTGACATGCAAAATTGCTGTACAATTTTCTCTTATAGCAGTATGTATTGAAGGTTCCCAGTAGCTGCTCTCACAGACCATATTCAAACCAGTCGATGAACTTGTTTCTGCAGTTTTTTAAGTTGTGCATATATAGCTCTTGTTTGAAATGGGCAGTATAGATGTTCTTGTAGTTGTAATGCTCTACAGGCATGAGAGAAGGAGGATTTATGGAGTGGGGGAAAACTTCTTAATTAGGCCAACTGATTTAGCTGGGGGAAAATATGTTAGCCCTTCCAGGCTGAAACGAAAGGTCCAACAGCAGAGTGTCCAAGTGCTTGTCTGCTATAAATTTTGGAGTCTTTAACTTCTCTGAGGTGTTAGAGCCTCATGATCCACCACTCCATTCAGGAGAGGAGTCAGGAGGAAAAGTGGCTGTGGAAGCTGTGTCTTTTTAGTTCTTGCCAGGATACAAATGACTAGATTTGAGGATGCGCAGAAGTTTTTCTTGCTGATAGCAGTTCTGTAAAAAACTATGGGTATTTTAGTTGGCAATATTACTAGTTCAGAGTCCCTTTAAGGGTGATATAATTGCATTGCCAAAGGAAATGGAAGCAGGACACATGCTACAAAATTACTTAGTTCTTTATAGAGGCATATTGTACTTTAACAGCAACATGGGCAAAGTAAAGAAGCAGAGTGAGGGCCCTTTAATTAAGCCACTGTGATCTTCTTGCTTTTGAATTATTCAAGAGGGAGATTTGGGCTTGAGGCAGAGTTTCTTTTGGTGCATTTATTTCAGTGCTGGTAACAGTATTAAAAGAAATGAAACATTTGGAGGAAAGTTGTTTGAATTGACTTAAAAGTACTGCTAATTTTCCAAAATAATAATCTCTTTATTTTAGCTATGTGATTTTTTTTTTAATATGCTCTTGATTACTGTGTTCCCATGATGCTTTTTTTGCTTAGTGTACTGTTGGATGCTGTGTTTTAGAAAAATATTTAAGTGAGATAAGGCCCTTAGATAAAAAGAAATGAACAGTGTATATTAGATTGCACTGTCCCCTGAAGATCTGAATCTGAAAGTCAGAATATCGTATTTATCCCAAAGGTTGGTCTGAAGACAGGGAATGTTTTGCATTTCTTAGTAAAAAGGTTTTTACAGTAGGTTTTTGTTTAAAACATGTAGTTGCAACATCCGTCAATAGTATTGTAACTGAAGCTTAAGGGGTAGGTTTCAAAAGCCTATTGTCCACAGGATGCATGGCCCTGAGTGCATTTTAAATTATTGATTTGTTGATATTTTCAATGAAATAACACAATGGGAAAAGCAGTATTCTTCTGGGTGTTGGCTTCAGTGCATTTCTCAGGTAGTTTTAGCTTTGCCTTACTGCATCGCTTAAGGCCATACTGTCACAAAGCTTGTGCATCTGTGCAGGTGGGTCTTGTACACATAGTTGTGGAGAAATATTTGAATATTTTAATCTAGCAGCCTTCCTGATGCTTGCACTAACTTGTGCAGATGAACAAAATGGTCCCAAGAGATAAACTCCTTGAATCTACTAGATTTGGCAGAGCATTTGTTGAAGAGGAGGTATAGACTAGCCTGGATGCTACAGGAAGACAGCAGGCATGGGAATTCAGGGATTTTGTGTGGGGAGGTGAAGCGAACTGGCAGACCTGAGCAGCAGCCATGGCTACTCATTGTTTGGAGACCCAAACTAAATCATATAAAGAAGATGATTTAGGTGAGGGATTGGCAAGGACAGGGAGCTAAGGGATCATGCTAAAGGATCCCTTTAAAGCCTCTAAAGCTGCACACGGGCACAATGCTTCATGCGCTGCTCTGAGATTGTTTTGTGTAAAGCCTGTAAAGAAGGCACGAGGAAGACTTCTTTTGGAAGCCTGGTTGGATGGAAAATAGAGGAGGTTTTTTGCCTTTGCCCTGAAGAGAGAACAAACCCCTTTGTTTTATTGTTATTTCTGTATTTGCATCTCTGAGAAGGAGGCTAGAAACTTGATTTTAAACATTAGAAAAATCAGGCATTTGTTTTATTGTTACCAAGTTCATGATGGCAAGGAAGAACAAGATACTTTGGATGGTTTAATCCAAAAGAGGGTTCTATGGGGTTTTTTGCCTGGCTTTATCTTAGGACAAAGCAAGCTTGAAGTTGGGACAAGAGGGTCCTACTGAGCAATTGTATTTGTTTTTCCTCTTCGTCATGCCACGGCTTCTTTATGTGAGCACTGAGACCAACACTTGCTTTAGATGAGCAAATTCTTATGAAGCCAAATCTCATTATGAACTGGTCTCTTCTAATCAATCCATGTTGATCAGTCCATTATATCATGCTGTGTGTAACAAGCCCCCATATATGTATTTTATACAGTCACACACACTTGCACAGGTAGATGTAAAATATCACTGCCCTCAATCCACTTTCTAAAATAGAACGATTATAAGGTGATGTTTGAAAACGTGATGGCATTGGGGGAAGAAAATGAGCTATAGGGTGGGGTTTTTTTAAAAAAAAATTTCTACTTCTGTGGTAGCGTGTAATATTAACAAACAAATGAAAAAAACTGAAGTTCAGGAGAATTAGTCAGCATGATTTATTAAGTCTTTTCATGTCTTGGCAGAAGAATCATGTCACAGTAGAAATATTTTTAATGGTTCAGAGGTAAAAAAAAAAAACCAGAAAATATGTTTTCCAGGCAACACACACATTTGGAAATATGAAAAAAATTGAAGTTCAGGAGAGTATTAGTCAGCATGATTTATTAAGTCTTTTCATGTCTTGGCAGAAGAATCATGTCACAGTAGAAATATTTTTAATGGTTCAGAGGTAAAAAAAAAAAACCAGAAAATATGTTTTCCAGGCAACACACACATTTGGAAATAAAAATATTTAGTAAGTTAATTTTGCCCTTATGTTTGTGTTTAATTTCTTATAAACCTATACAGAAAGTGAAGGGATTCCTGTACCTTAGCTTGATCAAGAAAGCTGGGGACAGCTTGTGTAAATCCCTTTAATGTAATTTTAAAGCAGCTTTGAACGTGACAAGTGTTAAAGTGAATTATTTTGATAGACAGGTTTCATTAACTAAAGTGATGTCATTTGGTGTCTTAAACAGTTGTCCTGATTTTTTGTTCTGGGCAGTGTAACTGGAGGTCAACACATGCACATGGTCTCCTTCACTTTGAAAGTAACCACTGTGCTCCTTTTAAAAGGGTGATGTCAGTCCTTTTCGCACTAGAATGTGTTAGTGAGCAAAGGAGGGGCGTTCATTGCAATTTCTTGTTCTGGAAACGGTGCTTACTGCGTTCGGAGCCAAGGCGGTTTGCTGGGGGCTTTCCAGTGAAGAGTCTGGCTGCCAGATGCACTTGGCCTCGTGTTGTCACCTTCAGCAGAAGTGCTAAAATCTGTCCTTACGGGAAACCTTTAAAAAAAACCAAACTGAAAAATAGTCTTAAAAAGTGTGCCTCTGAACACTACGGGTTGGTTTTTCTTTCCTACCTGGGCCCACTTTTTGTCACAAGTGGCTGAAGAAGGAGAGGAGGAGATGGGACGTGCCCGCTCCTTCCAGCTGCTCTCCCAGTGGGCAGGGGATGCACGGCACCCATCCGCCTGGCTCTAGGGTCAAGTGAGCAGGTAAACCAGGACGGGTTTCTCTGTCCTGTCCAGGACGCTTTCTGCTATAAAGGTGAAACTCAAAAGGTTTGTAATCTCCCACCGGGTATTCCTTCTGCCTGGGTGCACAGCAGCGATCTGCTGCGGTGAGATAACTGGGGAGATAACTAGGCCACCCCCCCCAACCTCTATTGTCTTACATGCCTACCACAATAAAATGATTAATAATTCTCTTTACCACTGTGACAGATAAAGATAACCTCTCTTTGAGGTTAATTTGGCAGCTATCTAGACCTTTTAATGAAGGTGCTGCAAGCAGAGTGGTTTCTTGGGAGCTCCTTGCTGGTGTCACGCAGAGTTTGAGGGAACTGAGCCCCCCTCGCCTTCCCTGCCTCCCCCAGCTTCCACTTGAAGTCCTCTTTCTCGTGGGACCCTGATGTGTACTTAAGGACACAGGAAGAAGTCCTTTAGAAACACTTAGTTTGGGGCTTTTTGACAAGAGGGTGATGTTTTCAGCTATCTTTGCTGGCAGAACAAGCTGCAAGCTTTAACACTCGTTGATTTTACGCCGGACTCTTTGTAGATGTGACGGTACATCCTAAATGCAGGTCAGAGCTGTCAACAAACTCCAGTTGAGGCACTTTGCCAGTGTCTTAGATTTGTCCTTTTATCCATCACTATCAAGTTCTTCTAGATGAAGTTGATGTTAAACTGGCTTTCATCTTTTGCTTAAGGTAGCAATGTTTGAAATAGGTTTATACATTTGCATTTCTACTTACCTATACTTTGTTCTTGAGTCTTGTTTATTTTAAAAATAACCACCCTGAGTTTTGGCCCTCAAAAGTGGCTTTATCATGAAAAATGTCAGTACAGAAAAGAGTAACCCAAGAGTAACAATTGGTCTTTGACTACATGCAGGAGAGTGCCCTACCACAATCGCCCCTTTGATAACCTTACTCTCTATGGACTGAGGTCACTACAGTATTAATTACCTTCCAGAGATTTAATTCCTTTTATATTTCTGCTTTGGAAGGCATTGGTAAACGTATCATGAAAAAGCATCTATTTCAATGGACATGTAGTAGATGCCTCTGCAAGTGCCAGGGGTTTTAAAGGTAGCTTTGAAGTTGAAGAACTGAGCTGGGAGTTCCTGCCTGACTTGCAGAGATATATCTTTCATGATATGTAACTGAGAACAGGTAAATAATTATCTATGGTGCAGGTCCTTAGAATACTTGGCACGAAAAAGTTTAATTATTTCAAGAGCTGTGTTTGAAAACAAAGCACTTTTGCAGCAGTTGACTGAAGAACTAGGAAAGTGATTTGCCTCCTTCCATTTTCTCTTTTTCCCTTCGGATAATAAGATTTTGATGAAGAGGTGGCTGGTAGCTGGGTTGTGGTGTGTGGGTTTTTTTAATTGTTTTTTTTGTTGTTTGTTTTTTTTCTCTTAATTGTGCTCTGTCAAGGACACATCCCTTTTACTGCAGAACATGCTTGTTTCTACAAGGCTCCTTCTTAGATAAGAATGGTAAGACTTATCTGATGTGTTGAAATAACTTAAAGTGCAAAATTATTTTGTGTTAATTAAAAGCAAGGTAATAAGAGTTGGGAAGACTCTTCAGATACTTTAAACCATATGTTTCTTTTCCAATACATTTTTTTGAGTGTGCAAAGAAATTAATTTCAAAAAGAATGCTCAGCATTTGAAAGTGCAAGTAGCACTTTTTGAAAATATATGCTTGTTTTTGCAATCAGAGATTGGCCAAGGTGCATGGCTTTGCTTCCTTCTACAAGTGGTATATTTTAAAATAAGCAAGCTAACTGTTAGAAAGAACAGCCAAACCCTAGGGAAGAGAAAGAAATGTTTCTGAATTTAGTTTATTAGCAAGAGAGGATCTCTCTTGCTCTGTATCTTTAGGTTCTCATCTTGTGTTGAGGTCTGTGGTGTTCATCCTTTTTAGAAGCCAGGACTCATTCCTATCCCCTCCAAGGAGTCATGATGTTAAAATAAAAACCCTAATATATTTTAAGATTGGAGCAAGAGGTCAGCCTTTAAACTGTACTAGAATCTTCACAATCTTTAATTAGGAATAGTGAAGATTACATTTCATGTGTATTCCTATGAGTTCAGGACCTAAGATTTCAGGAAAATCACCAATTACTACAAGATGCATAATAATTCACTACAGTTGTCCGTTCTAAATTTTCATATGGAGACTGAAACCTTTTTAGTAGATAGGAGTGAAAATGGACCAACAAAGCAGGGACATGATGGAAAAACATGCTGTAGCATCATATATGATTTGGTCAGCTTTGATCCAGAATTTTAACATTTTCTTTATCAGAAAAGATTCCCAACTAGCTCAGTGCGCTTTGCATTGGTCTCAGATCTCCATCAGCAAAATAAAATTGGTAATCCCTGGCATCACAAGAGTGAGAGAATAGGTGCAGCATGGACTGCGAGGCAGCTACTGTGATGGAGCCCTACCGCAGGACTACAGTCCCCGCACTGTAGACTCAGTGCAGTTTGGTGTATATGAAGTGGCCTTGAATGCTTGACAGAGTGCTGGTTTTGCTCCTGTTGCTGCCGTTGGCAAGAAATGTGTGGAGCCAAAGCAAAGCAGTAAAGCTGTCTTTCCCTCAAGTGTCTGAGCAGTCAGGGCAGTATAAACACCATCTGCAGTCCCTACAGGTGGTTAATCCCACCTATATACAGGGCGTATGTCAAAGCCATTGACTCTAGATAATTCAATTTCTAGTGATTTCCATACTGGAGACAATTTCCAGGAATGGAGTGTGCATAGAGGAAGAGGACAAAAAAGGGCACCACCACCAGAAATAGCGGGAATTGAGGAGAAAATAACACCTTTTTAGTTCTGATTTTATTGGCTATCTGTTCTGCTTGAACAAGCAAGGATATATGTTTGAATCAAAATTACAGTATTTTATTTTTAATCAATTAATTTAATCAATAAATTGTGGGTTAAATAGTTTTCATTCAATAATAGTTCATACCTATCAGAGTGGTGTATATTTTAAGTATGAACATTTATGTAACCGATATCCGTAGTAAGACAACTGCAATATAGATTCAATGGCTTTAAATTTTAAGAAAAAAGTGTTAAGCACACTTGCATAGAAGAAGAGGAGGAAGAATTTTTCTGTAGGCCTTTTTCATGCAATCAGAGTTTCAAGACCTGATTTCCCTGACAAAGGTACTACAAATAAGGAGTACGGCATGCATGAAGGAATAGAATAGGTTTTCATACACTGAGATGTAATGAAAGCAAAATGAGACAGGTTAGAAGTTGCTGGATTTATTCATTGGGAGTGAAGTTTAAAAGCTTGTTACGTTTAGTAATGCAGTTTGTTTGGTTATGCAGCTGGAAATCTGTTTTTTTGGATAGGAATAAAAAGTCACGCTTCAGGACAAAACATGAAAGCAAATTATTATTATGCCTACTGAGAGAAGTTTCAGTGCTTTACATAAAAACAAACAAGCTTCCCACACATATACATTTTAAAGCTCTATATTTACTCATGAACTGTAACTTGCTGCCAAGGAAAGTACATGTTTTCATTTTAGTTGATACGTTTTAATTGGATTCTAAGTGGCTTATGAATAAAACTGCCTTACATTAATATACCGTCTCTCATTTATTAAGTGTGCAAACATCTGAACTGTTTAGTAATGAGATTGATGGGCATTATTGAAAAATCGATAGAGAAACAACCTCTCTTCTGCATTATTCTCCTGTTCCTTTTCTATGTGTGTCAGTGAGATTTGGTTTCTGATTTGAGAGTTGTTCCCCACCATTTTCTGTTGCCTTTTGATTAAAAATGTTTTTTCTTTTATTCTGTTTGAAAATTTCACTATTTTCTACTGTTTTTCCAGAGGTGCTTTGTTTCTTTTCAAGCAGTACCCTGAGTGTAACAGCTGCTTTATATGCTTGTGTGGAGGCTTGAGGAGAGGGTAAGAAAGAAGAGCATCTATCCTCCTCTCATTCTCTGCTGCATATGCCAATCATCCTGGTACAAAAACAACTCTCCTCTCTTTTCTGCTGAACAGAAGTAGTAGTTCCAATAAGAAGGCACCCTCCAGCCCTAAGGAGAGCCTGAGAAGCATGGCAGATACAAAATGACATTATAGGGGTGCAACTCTTCGCTATCAGTTGTTCAGGTCTAAGTTATTTAATAATGTGAAGGGTGGTTCCACAGTTTAATGGGCTGTTAGCTAAACAACTACAGGTAGCCCCGTGAATATGTACAGCCACTCCCCTTTTCCTTTAATTATCCAGTTTTATCACATTACCCCATCTATGCCTCTACTCCACTTCTGAAGCCAGTTTTCTTACCCAGGTGCCTCCATCCTGTCCTTCACCCTGCTGCTCCGGTATGAAATGCAGATGTGTGAGCAACACAGCTGAGAGCTCCTGGATGTACACAGAGCTCTTGCCTTGTTGGGAAGCAGAGAGCTTTAGAAAATGGTTGCTGCTGGCTAACTAGTGGTTTTGCTAAATATTGCAGGGGTTGACATTTCATGTAAAAGAATAGGAAAAATATAAATTGTAGGATTTCGCCCTTGCTCATGAATAATCCCACTGATGTTCCACTGAATAGTCAAAGAACGAGAGCTAGCAAATTCAGATTACTGCATGTTTATATTATTAATTCCTCCATTATACTGCTAAGAAACAACAGAGCACAGTTTCTCTGAAACTAAGAGAGAATGCAGAATTGGTTTTCACTTAATTGGCTCTTTTGAAACAAGCCTCTTTGAGAAGCAGGATGTTGTTAGTCCATTGTGTAAAGACAGTGTAACAATATACCTAACACATATTCCAGAAACAGCTGTATGCAGGAGGGTGTGTTTGAGGGATAAAAATAGCTTAATAGCTTTCAAGAAGAAATTAGAATTTACGTGTACGCAGCTCTGTCAAGAAATCTACACTAGCACATAAAATTAGTCAGTCATTGAAAAATGTAAGTCAAAATATCCAGTGGAAATATCATCGTCTCACAAAAACATAGGTTGACCTTCATTTGTAGTCTATTTCGATAGTCAAGGTCCTCATTCTGCACTTAAAAAGCTAATAAAGAATAAGAATAGGGTTCACTGAGCATGCAAGATACAACATTGGGCTTAAAAATTGAAATGTAATCAGTAACCTATACTGTAGTTTGCTTTCAATTTCTTAATACCTGTGTGATTTTTAAATGCTTTCAAAAGTGTTTGTAATTGTATTAAATATTTGTAAGACTTGTTTCCCTAAAGATAGTATCATATAAATATAACAGAACACAAATTGTTTTCACCTTTAGTTGTTGCTGTTGTTGGAAAAGGTTCAAGTTTCTAAGTGAGACAGTTCAGTGAGGTGTTAGTCTTTCAGTTGCTGTCTGTTGAAATTTTATCAAGATTCTTATCACTGCTTAAATTCACTCTAATAGCATAGAAAAGTAGTTAAGACTCTTCAAATAGCTGTGAAATGTAAGATTTTAAGAAAGAAAATGAATCACAGTGCTCAGCACCTCCATGCAATAAGTACCTGGAGGAAACAGTGTCAGGACAGATATTCTGTTTAGAAGGAGATACTGTGCACCAGTTTCATCCTGAGCATTGCTGAATTGCTCAAGTTTTGCTTTGTATTTCTAAAAGCAACTACAGCATATGAAATGGCACTGCAGCATTTCCCAGAGTCTACCCACATGAGTCTTTCAACTTTACTTCCACACTGACCTAAGTTTTCACTCAGGAGAGCATTTGCAAACATTTGTTAGTCCATTCTTGTTGGACATTTAAGCATATATATAAATAATTTGCCTCAAGGCCATTAATCCTCAGAGTTTGCAAAGCAGAGGGTAGTTAATGATGCTGAAGACTGTGTGATACAGCCAACTGGACACTTCTTTAAGGATCAAGATCTTATGCAAAGCGCTGTTTTCAATCCTTGCATCATCTAATTCCCACTTGCAGTTTTGGCTTTGATTTCATCAGCTACATTTTTTTTTCTTTTTACAATCCTGAAAGAGGGAACCCATCAAGGCCACTATTTCATCAAATTGTATTTGTTATTGCTAAATGCAATAGCTTTGCTGCTGCATTTGGGTTTTCATATTAGAAAGGAAAATCAGTAAGAAATTAATGTATTTGTTAAGCCATTTTATGGGGAGGAACACTTAAACCTGAACCTTAAATTCTGAACTTGTGTATGTAGAGAACTACATAGTTGTTCTCCTGTCCACCTCAAAGCAATGAAAAACATGATCAAAACAACAAATACCAGAGTGAGGGGAAAGCCTTACCAGATTGCTGGAGAACACTTAAGTAATGAGGTAGATGTGCTTGACACCAGCAAACTAGCAGTTTGCCTCAATTTTCACAAAACCTACCTTTTCCTTGAGGTGTGTAAAATTAATTAGGAGCTCACACATCACGCAATTGGACATTCCACAGCACTTCCAAATGATCATTTAAAATATCGATTTCAGAAGTTACAAAGCTTCTGCAGGTAGCTGTCTGGGAAGAGCAACTTAGTGTGAATATTTTCTGCACTTTCTGTGAATTTATCTTGTGGATTAATAGCTAACTCTGCTCCAATCCCTTCTGTCTTATTGCAGACTTGCCGGGCTAGTATTCCCCTCAAGTCCTTTGTCAGAGGGATCAGCTAGTCCTTGGCCCACTGCAGTTACAAGTGGCGGAGCCAGGGGCAAATCTCTGCGTGGAAAATTTGAGAGAGCAACTGTGAGCTGGTAGGGAGCAGGTGAGCTGGCTCCAGGTGTCAGAAAGCCGCTTCAAAACTTGCACTGTGCCGAAGTCCCATGTGCTATCCACAGGGCTGGTCCTAGCAGGCAGAAATATCTTACAAACTCATGTCAAATGCTTCTTATTCCTCTGAGTGGTCCCTCCCTTACTGTTATTCTGGAAAATAAAGCGAAGCAAAATGCTCAGTTGAGTTTTACAAATACATAGGTGTTGTCTTGGTAAGATTTTTTCAGTGAGGCAGATGGCTCCTTGAAGTTCATATTCATAGGAATAAAAGGATATTATAAAAAAAAAAAAAAAAGCCTGATCACAAGGTCTAGTTTATCTCCATGGAGATAAAATCTTTCAGAAAATAACCTTGACTTAGGAAGACATCTCAAGCTGAATTTTTTTTTAACCTGTTGCAGTACCATGCTGCAAAGGATGAGGCAGATATCTACTACAGTTGCATGTTCAGTGATCTGTTGGTTCAAGTAATTTCTTCTTGTTGCTTAAGAAAAAGTACATCTTTTAAGTCTATGTTAATACTTCAAGGCTTTCAAAACACTTAACAAGCCTGGCATTTGCAGGCTGGTAGTATGTTTTGCATAATATCAATAGCTTCTCTTTGTGGCCCATGGGAAAAAGAAATCCTTTTCTTCTTTGTGGTGCATTCATACAGGCCCTCTGCCCAAGACGACTGCAAGTGGAAACACTTTTTGTCTTTTGAAATCTTAATTCCAGCAGGCCAGGTGTTTTGATGAAGCTTCCAGTATATATCTAGCCAAAAAGGTTTTGCAAAACCTACCTGAATTTTAGTGGGTGAGTCAGTTGTATTTTTTGTAATTTTATGGAGCCCTTGATGGGATATATTCAAACAGATGCAAGAAAAGCTGTTTGATCTCTTCGGATGGTTAAATTGTGATTTCTGTTAACACTGCTTTGGCTTGGTGCACTCTGTTTCCTAGTCAATTGAGGGTGAATTTGGATAGAGGAGCTGGCAAGGCTATGGTATTTACATAATGCTTTTTTTTTTCTGTGAACTCTGAATGTGGATGGAAACAGTCTCTAATCTTCTTAGTGATCTAAGCAAAGATTGAATGCTTTGGGTCAAGCTGGGTTTTGGATAGGCTCGGCTAGGAAGAAAAAATTAAAAAAAAAAATCCCAGCTCTTCACAGTGATTGCAAATGGAAATACAGACCGAGCTGGTTTAATGTTTCAGTAGTTGATAATATTTTTTATATTTCACCAGTTTGCAAAGATCACATAATTTGTTTTCAGCCATACTTTTTGAGACTTTTTGGAAACGGAACAAACAGCCCTTGTATGAAGCTCTGGGCACTGTTTGCCTTGATTCCCCTTAGGATAGTTTTAAGCTGTATCATGAGGGATGAAAAGGTAAATGTCAGAATAAGCAGCATGCAGAGGCTTCCTTTCCTCGATGAACTTTGGCTGGAAAAGACTGCAGACCTGATCTTAATCCATCTTGTACCACGACCACTATGACATGGTAAGAGGAGGAGGAGTTCATTAGGTGGCTGTCCTTTCATATCTCAATTATTAAAACATTCTGACTGTGATTTTTGTGGTGTGTTACAGTAACGTAGCTTTTCAAACATGACTATCATAAAATTAAAAGATGTGATTTTTATTTTCTTTCAAAGTGGATAAATATCCTGAACTCGGGCTAGAAGTGACAGTTCATACTTGATTTGCCTTGCGTGCCTAGATTTTGCAGTATTTTTTCATGTAGAAGTTATAGCTTGTCAGATGCTCTGAATAACATGCCAAGTACAATATATTATAATGAAGGGGGGGAAAAAAAAAATCAGTCTGTCCTATTTGCATTTTCCTTTTTCTTCAGGCTTACCTTTCCCATTTCAAAAATTTATGCTAAGTCACTTGACCTAATGTTACCACAAGGGTTTTTTGTATGTAATGAACCTTAACATAATATAAGATCACTCAGAGACTGATTTTTCTGAACATGAAAGTTAGTAGGAGCTGCTGGCCATCTTTTAATACCTGCAGCCTAATGTTTACAAACCAAATGGTTAACTTTTTATGTGGTTGCTTTTGTAACTAAGTTCAGCAGCAGGCGTGTAATTTTTTTTTTTTTGCTTTACTTCGTGTTCAATAATAGAATCAAGATTATATCCATCCACTGCTTGAACTTGCCACTGCTGCATTTCATTGACTTTCTCAATATTTGATGCAAATTGTTGCTAATTAACATGCTTCTAAATAAAGAAAAAAGCGTTCTTCAAAACCTGTCTGCAATCTCTATAATAATAAAATTTTATTCTCAGCTGTGAAGACTTGTACCATTTTATGACCTTTTCGAAATTGCTGCTGTTATTATTCTTATAGTTATTGTTATTCTGTAAGTGGTGTATTTTAGAATGAACCCCTTTTTATCTGTACTATAATTAATAACCACAAATAGCTTACTGAAAACATAGTAAGGCAGGTAAGGACATGATTAGTTATTGAGAGAAAGGAACACAAATTAACCATACTCAGAATTTGGTCTTTTAAATGTTCTAACTTTTTCATTAAGTCAAGGGAAATATTTAATAGCTTCTATCTTTGTGGTATGCACTGTCACTGTAGCACACGTTAGAGGTGCATCTATTTTGGTTTTGCTCCCTTTACCTGCAAAGGAGATGATATGATTTGTTAAAAAGGAAATAAAAGAAAAAAAGAAAAAAAAAAGAGGGGGAGGGGGAAAGAAAAAGAAAGACGAAAGAAATTAAAAAGAAGAAAAAGTGGTAGGTTTTTTTCTGTCAACTATGTCCTTGTGATTATCCAGAAATATATTTGAAGAGAGTAAGAAAATTTTGGCCATCATCATAAAGCAGTATAAAATTTGAAAGGGAGGAATCAAGAGCAGTTTTGTGAACATGTCTGCCTTGCATTCGCTATATATAAGGAAAGTATATAGGAAGGAAATAAAATACACATAAACTTTCCTTATATATATTATTTTTTATGACTAAAAGGAGATGTATATGTGTGTACAATAATCGGAATAGGATATTACAGGAGTCCAAATTGTGCTTGTAAAAATTTATCAAAGAAGTTGACCACATCTGACCACTGAACTCTGTATTGTTATGCTAACTGGAAGAAATAAAAGATAACAAGGAGCCTATGGCCTTAGAAAGCAACTTGTCAGTGAGATTGAGCCAATCTAAATCTGACTGCAACCAAAAGCAATTCTTCAGCTCCTTCCTCCCTTTCCCCACTCCAGCAGCATGTTCCCCTTGCTCCTTTCTGCCCGTGCTACTATGCGTGTGTCTGCGCCGTGAAGAATACTTGTCTCCTGCTCCGCTTCCCTCACATTGTTCATTTTTGTCCAGGTGAGTAATCCTTTCTGAGCTAGGGCACGAACTCCGGTGCCAGCATAAGGGCATCAGCGGACGCGTACAGCTGGAGGCCACAGGACCACACCTTTTAGTGGCAGTGTGGATTTAAATCAAATTGAAAGCAATATGAAAAAGCAGCCCGAGCTTTACATGAATTGTGCCCCTTGTAACCGCAGTGTTCACTGTAATAACAGGAGAGATTTAGACAAATATGCCACTAGGCTAATTAAGGACTCTTCTCCTAAAGAGGCTTTTGTCTCAAGCTTTAGTTCTGGAGATCTGAGCATAGCCACCTACTGCCTCAGGTTTTGGATTGTTCTTAGTTTTAGCTCTATAGAGCTAAATACATACAGCTATATTTATAATAAATAGCTACTATAAAACCACAGTATCAGGACAAATTTTAAGGCCTTGGTTAAGATTTTGTTTTGTTTTAATATATACATCTGTATGATATATGATATGGGTGCTCTAGTTTCAGCTTCGGAGTTTTTTTGATTTAAAACTTCTTAGGGAACACACTATGGATGTTATTTTGTTCTGTCTGTTGCCAGCCAAGATTTCCAAGACAAATGCTTACAGGTGATGGATTTGACTCAGGTGAAAAAGATACTCCAACTATTAGGTCAGTGCTGAGGTATTCTACGATAGTAGAAGCTGTATGTTCATGTTCAGGAAGCTGGATGTTGCTCATACAATTCAGGTTCTCTGTCTGAAACGTAAAGGCTGGTTTCAGTGAAACTTCTCTTGTTGGAAGTGGGAGCTGCATGCTTTATTCTAAAAGCAATGCCAGACTGACTGCTTAACAGTAGTTTCGAATGATTATTAGTGATTTGTGTAGGCTTTCAGTGTTTTGCAGGTTTAGCGTGTATGAAAACATCTGTCAGTGTTTCGTTACATTAGCTGTGCCTGTGTCTGGAAACGTTCAGGAATGGTGAAGCAATAAGCCTGCACTTCCATGGCTCTTGCTGATTTTTAAAATCTTTGTACTGCTTGAAATAAATTAAATCAGAGTTTCAGCTTGACGATTACACTTTTTTCCTTGCTTCACCTTCCATCCTTTCATAAATCAGTAGGGATACGCTCCTCTTCCACATTCATAGGAAGCTAAACAACACTTCCTGTTAAAGCTGGTTTGAATTAAGTACATTTTCCCCAAATTTGATACTGCAAGATTGCTTTTTCCTCCTTCACAGTTATGTCTTGGTTTTTCTTTGGGTTTTTTTGTTTGGGTTTTTTTTTGGTTGGTTTGGGGGTTTTTTGGGTTTGTTGTTTGGTTTTTTTTTTTTTAGTAATGAAAAGGCAATGTCTTGGTTTTCAGAGTTTTCCAGTCAACCAGTTCTCTTACTGTCCTTGTGGAACTCTTCTGATAAAATAAATGATAGCAGAAGGTTTGGAAAATACACCCCAATTTCTGCCTAAACTTAAATGTCTCATGGATTTTTGTGCCCTAAATAGTCCATTGCATTTGCTTTCATGTTATCTCATGCTCTGTAGCATTGTTGAAAGCAATGGGGCATCATTTTGATATTGCTATTTATTTTTCTCTCTAGTTGTGTGCTGCCCACCTGCCAACCCGATCAGAGGCGCCGAACCACTACCAAGCAGTATGTCGGGCTCTATTTGCTGAAACAATGGAACTGTACACTTTCTTGGCCAAAATTAAAAGTGCAAAAGAGGTAAGCAGTCTGAGAATGTTTTCTGCTTTTGATCTCATTAGTGTGTGAATTAGGCTTACAAAATCACTTCTGTACCCAGCCAGTAGTGAATGTCAGATGCTTGAGGAAATTATCTGTAGTGTTCAGGGGAGCAGTTTTGCAGCTGAGGTTTTTTTTCTTTTGGCCTGCAACCATTTACAGATGTCTTTCAGAAATGGTATTCATTGCAACTAGTCTACTTGGGAGTAAAAGAGAAGTTTTTCCTGGAGAGTTATACAGTGCATCTATTCCTGCATGTATATATGCAATGTATTTGACTCTAACTTCTCTGCTGTTTCAGGGATGTTGTGAAGCGACAGAGCTTTGCCTGTTGTTTCTCAGCTCCTCCTCATGCCTTGTCTTTGGTTGAGAATTATCCGAGATTCTTCTTGCTCATATTTTGCCCCCAGTCAGTAGCTTCCCTTACCTTTGATGTATGATTGGCTTGTTTGTCTGTCACACATGCTTCACAGCAGAGCCAGCTTAAAAAAGGAAAAATTTCTACGTGTGGGTTGTGATGCTTATGTTCACTGCCTGCTTGGTCTTCACTGTTGACTGAAAGGTCATCCTATGAACCACTGCAATTAAATGGTCTGGCTGAAGAATAACTTTGAGGGTGGGCGGATGATTTTTAATGAATATAGTTTCAGTGATCTGGCCTGCAGAATGGTTCCATCAACAATTGTATTAACACAGTGCAAGTGTTGGTTACATTGGAAAACTGGTGGGTGAGAGGAAGGGCAGGGCAACACCCTTCTTAAAGCTGGTTTCTTCACCAAAGCCAACTTGTCAAGTAATGACACTTTCATGATTTTTCTTTTTAATAAATCCCTGAAGGATTTTCTTCTCTTTTGTAAGTCAAGATCTACAGTACCTTTGAAAAGCAGGATAAGATTTTACAGGCTGATCTACAGATTTTGCTGCTGAAAGAGGCGGAGCTGTTCCACCCATGCACACATGCTCCCACTGTTTTCCTTTGTCTGGCTTCTAGGAAACAAACACAGCAAATGCCAAAAAAAAGAAAAAAAAAAAAAGAGTCATTCCTTGTCAGGTTAATGGCCCTCATCAAAGGGTCAGATGAGCAGCACAAGAAAGCTTTTATCCTCATGCTGGTGGTGGAAGATGCAAACCAGTCAGAGGCATAAGGGGCTGATGCTGTCTTTCCGTCCCGGTTGAGATGCATCTGTCCAAGGGGAAGAATCCTTCAGAGCTGGTTTTCTGTTGCACAGGGTCAAGTTTCACCTCCACTTTTCCTCCACTCCTACTCAAAATGAAAGCAATCTTTGAACAGAAGCAGTGTCATACAAGGATAATTTTGACAGTGTCAGCATGGCTAAAGAGCCACTTTTTTTTCTGAAGTGCCTGTGTTACGGTGCATCTGCCTTCAATGTCCTTGTACAGACAGGATACAGTGTCTCTGTGCTAAATCTGTCTCCTGAACCTTGACATCATTAATTTCACATCTTGGCGTTTGACTGCTCCTTAGTGTTCTGACCACTGGATATGCTAATTGAGGGACCTGTGCTAGAAACACCTCAACTAACAGCTATTGCAAAGTCCATGTTGAGGATCAAAGATAATACCCTGTGGAGTTCTTCTTTCTGCTCAGAGAGGAATTGTTTCCAGCAGTTCTTGAACATTTTGGCCACAGTAAGCAGTAATAAGGCATCTCTGTTGTCACTGTCAAAGTAAAATATTGTGGTTTATAGCCATTTGAAACTAAGTCTTAACAGTAGGCTTTTTAAAATTTGTTTTAAAAGTAGAGGGGTGTCTTGAATTTGCAAATTATCTAATCACCTTGTAATCGGACATAAAAACCCAACAACATCTGATCACACCATACTATGAGTTAATCCCAAATGAAAGAAACCATTTGCCTTTCAAAGGCTATTAGGGATTGATGGAAAGCACATTTAGGTCAAAGGAAGTAATCTTCGTAGATGGAATTTTGGCCCTACTGAAATCAGTAAGACTTTTATTGCTGTACCTAACCAGGCCAGAATTTTGATCTTTTGATTTCATTTTACTCTGCATCAGTCCCCCAGTAGGCATACAAGATGTGACCAAGAAAATTATCTTACAGGCAGCTTTTGGAATCTGGATACTTTGGTTTTATGATGCGATTGATCCTTGCTTATAGCTTTTATCCAACTATAGATTTGGAATGTTTTTTATTTTGAAAATAATGTGGCGTATAAAAAAAAAATAGGTATGAAGAAAATACAAGGTGGAATGCTGTAAATCTTGTTACACGATTTTAAAATGACCTCTATAGTTTATACCTGAGGCAAGCAGGAATCACGTGATCACGCTAGGTTTGTACCAGTAAAAACTGTGGTATTGTTTATATGCTCCTCTCTCTTGCAAATACATAGAAGAATCTTAATTCATTATGAATATGGTTAAACACAATTCAAATCAATAAATTTCTTTCTCTTTTCCTTTTGTTATTGTCATATGAGCATTGTGTATGAAGGAGAGAAACACTTAGCATTTCAGTAAGGCCTTTTTGTTGTCATGAGTTTGTGGTGATTGCATTGGCAGATAACTGGGGAAAAACCCCAAATTACATACATCAGCTCCAATTAAAAAAAACTTACACTGTGTAATATTGTGTTTGTGACACTAAAGATGCCAAGAATTTTAAACTGTTAGTTCATTTCAAAATCTGACAGCTTTGTTTGGAGATCTTTCTTTAGAATCCCTCAGACCTAGACACAGTTGTGGATGTTAGATCAAAATGAAATTAAAAACACTAAAAAGGGGGAAAAATCCCGTAAAATCACTTAAAATAACTTTCCTATCAATAAAAATTACTTTGAAATGCCTTGGATTCCTTCTAGGGCCACTGGATGGCATGTGGGTGTCTGTTTCCCAGGTATGTGATGTTCATATTTTTTGCTCAGTAGGACCTAAAACAGCCAACAAGGTACTGTAGTGAAAGAGGGAGAATTTTTAGCTGCAGAAATTCACTTGCTGGGAGTGGACCAAATCTGACCTATCTTACAGCCCAGGACGGGTTTAGAAGGGAAATAAACCATGAAAGAGGCAGAAGAAATATTGCTATGATGCTGTTTTTAGTTTGGCACTATAGAAACTGCATTGAAAGTTATAGAATTTCATGAGGGATAGATCAGGAGGCAGAAGGGTTAGGCCTATGGGGCTGTAATATGTTTTGTTACTAATACATATACTGAGTAGTCATGTGCTCTCCAGTCTATCATGTGAACATCACTGTCATATAATAAATGGAGCGTGGTTTCAGGAAGGGTTATGTTGGCATGCATTTGGGTGTGTGCATTAATCAGAAATGATGAAGCAATGAGTGAGCTGTTCAGGTCATCTCAATGGATGTCAAATAAAATGTTTCAGGCACTTTGTCATATACTTGATGCCATGTGGTTTTTATTTCCAGTCTGATTCCCTGTGTATGAAAGGTCAGCAGTAAAGCTGACTTGCAGACAGAGATGGTAGTTCCATTCTTAAAGAGAATGAAATGTTTAATGCAGTGAATGCACAGGAGAGGACTCAAGCCACAGCTGAGAAAGATGTGATAGTACTCTTGCAATAGTAAAAAAATAAAAGTAAATATAGTAACAGTAGTAAAATATGTATTTCTGTGGAATAGCAGCAGCAACTCCAAAGGTACACTGGAAATTAAGTTAACTAATCTGATCTAACTTTGCACCTTTTTGCAACGTGAAGTTTTTCTAGCAAGTTCACTGGGGTGTTTTTTTAGCTTGCTGGCAGCGTCTGTATGCTGCTCAGGCTCTGTGAAAGGTGCCCTTGCTGCAGATCAGTACCATCTGCTGCCATCCAGAAGTGGTCTTTTGATGGGCCAGGACCTCCTAACTCTGTGTCCTGCTGTTTAAGCATTTACAGCTGATGACAAAAATGGAATACAGCTTGTTTCTTTATCTCAAGCAGTGAGCTTTTAAAATCGCAATAGGAAAATTCCACAAAAAGGGGATCTATCCTTTTTTTCTTTTTTTGATTGTCTGTGGGGAAAAATGGTCAATGAGGTGGAGGAAACGCATGCATATGTGGCAAGGGGGAAGATAGTTTGAATATCTGCCAAGAACAGACCTCATATAAAAAAGATTAATCTTTTTCAGGGTCATCCAGAAGTCATGTAGATCACCTTTGTTCTCACCTAGGCATAGACAGAACTGTAGGCACAAATAAATGGGATAAAGCAAATGTTCCTGCTGTGGAGTATCTGAAAAGGTCACGCACATAGCTCAGAAATGGCGTGAAGGTTGACTGAGAGAGACAGGGAGAGACTGTGGAAGCATAGGAATGCAGAAATTGCTGCCCTGGATTGGACCAGGGATCCATCTGGTCTGCTATCCACATTGTGAACCTGCTTTACTGAGGGGGTATCTGCCCTAGTCCTCCTTCAGCTTCCTGTCACTGCCCAGTCTTGCCTTCTACTGGAGTTAATGCTTCACGTGTGCTTAATGGCTGAGTGAGCCAGCAATGTGCCCTTGTCGCAAAGAAGCCTTATGGTGTCCTGGGCTGCCTGCAGGTTGAGGGAGGTGATCCTTCCCCTCTGCTCAGCACTGGTGAGGCCACAGCTGGAGTGCTGGGTCCAGTTCTGGGCTCCCCAGTACAAGAGAGACATGGACATACTGGAGAGAGTCCAATGAAGGGCCACAAAGATGATGAAGGGACTGGAGCATCTCGCATTTGAGGAGAGGCTGAGTCCTGAGTCTGTTTAGCCTGGGGAAGAGAAGGCTCCAGGGGATCTCACTAACGTCTATAAATACCTGAAGGAAGAGTGAAAAGAGGACACAGCCAGGCTCTTTTCGGTGGTGCCCAAAGACAGGGCCAGAGGCAATCGGCACAAACTGAAACAGAGAAGGTTCCTTCTGAACATCAGGAACACTTTTTTATTGTGAGGATGACCGAGCACTGGCACAGGTTGCCCAGGGAGGCTGTGAAGTCTCTATCCTTGGAGATACTCAGAAGCTGCCCGGACACAGTGTTGGGCAACTGGCTCTGGGAGGCAGGGAGGCTGGACCAGCTGACCTCCAGAGGTCCCTTCCAACCTCCAACACTCTGTGCGTCTCTTGAGTGGTACCAGTAAATCTGGTGATGCCAGCCTGTAGCAGAGCTAAGCATTTGTGAGTGGGCTGTGGGTGATAAACTCCAAAACTGGCACAGCTGGTGCTAAAAGACACCGTGTGATGCTGGCCAGCTTAAAATACAAGAAATGTCCAGTAGGCAGACGTGTCATCATCTGCCGCAGTAGGTTTGACTCATGTCTCAAAAATTCTTAGAGATTGATGTATACACCCTAAAGCATCAAGGTTAATATTCCTTCCAAACTAATTAAGACTTTGTATATTTTATAATTGCCTACATCTATGATTGCAGTGAAAGTCCATGCTTATCAAAAACTTGTCCATAATTTCATTATTCATAGTATGCCTTGTAGTTAAGTTTTTGGTAGAATACAGATAAAGCTCCCAATCTAACATCTTCATACTGTTCATTTAAATCATGTTGCCTTTCATTTCTGTCCTTTCTGATGTAAAAACATAATTCTTTCAGTCTGCCTGGATGTATTTCAATCTGATCTGTATGAAAATGTAAACATACAAATTCTAATTAAGTACATGAGTAGAAATGAAATAGTTCCTTTCTTTTTTTCCTAGTTTCATGCCATGCAAAGATGCCATTGGAAAACAGTTAATTAAAAAAGTGTTACTTTCCATTTAACATGGCTATACTGGTGTATTATTTGTACAAAATATGATAATAGAGGTAGTTAATAGGTACCTAAACAATGTTAATGGCTAACTTATTTTGGAAATACGGTCATTAGCCAAGTTACTCTTAATAGTCTTGTGACTGTAAAAGCTGTTAAATACCCTGCTGCTTGGATTGTCAGAAAGCACAGCTGGAGAAAGAAATTGATTCATAAACTTTTCTGCACATAACTTCACTTTTGCCTATACTTCCAGGCTTCCAGTGACTCCACGTTTGCAACTGTGGTGTTGTCAGGCTTGCAGCCGCATCATGTTAATCCCTCAATTTAGGAACTTCAATAAGGGAAAAGGCTGCTGGTTTGTTTTTGTGGGGTTTTTTTGTTTTGTTTTTTGTTTTTCTTAAGTGATGCAGGCACTGTCATTCAAGAAATGTTACATGCACTTGGTTTGAGGTTTTTTTGCTGCTTCTTAAACAGTTATGTTGAGCAGCAGGGTGACTATTGCCCTTTCTAGAGCTGAGGGGCGTGCGTTGACCCATACCACTACAGCTGAAGAACTTTGTCTGATATCCACAGAAGAGGTTTTTCAGGGACTGATTTAACTGATCCTATTCCCATGTTTGAATTAAATGGGGTTTGGGTCTTTTCAAAAGACTAGAGTAATGCCGCTGGCCAAGCCCTTGGAATTTAAACCCAAGTTGGATAGCTGAATATATAAAAGCAGTTTTTCCCCGATGTCCAGGTTATATATTTTTTAAATTATATACTTTTAAATTGAATTTAAAAAAATATTTTTAAATTTTTAAAAGGTGCAAGAACATTTTATTAGTTTCGCAGATAGCAGCGTAAGAATTACTTGCATCAGTGAACAAATGACTCCTAATTAAGAATATAAACGGGGAACTGCAGTAGACTGTGTTCTGCAACTGGTGAAAGACAAAGTCCAGCTCTGGATTCCCAAGAATACCATCTTCATTAAAATGCTGTGTTTTAGAGAGCATTTTGTGGAAATCAGTCTTTGACGCTGTGCTGACAAGTGCCTTATATAAACTCCCATCTGTCACCGAGCACAGGAGAGCGTGTCTCAAATGTGGGACACGCAGCAGCAAATCAACTGCCTGCTTTTAATAGTGCAGCAAGACGTTTGGTGTTTTTATTACTAGCTTGTGTCACAAACCGCAGGTTTTTTTTAAAAAAATGACCAAATGCTTTAATGGTTTAAAAAAAGCCAAAGCTGTTGAAACACTCACTTCCTACATATCTGACCCTTATTTCCTGAATGTACGCCCAGGCTGTAATAGGTAAATCAGGTCTGTGGTATGGGTCTGAGGTTCTGGGATCGTTTAGAAAAACCCTTTTATGATGTTTCTGCTTTCTGAAATGGAAACTCATTTAGACCATATATTATACTGTAATAGCTTTTCTTAAGCCGTTGTCCCAAGGGTAAGAACAAGTGGCTACAGCCACTGAGGTTACTTGCAGGTTTTGGATCACGGTTAAGTTCTGAGAAATGGTCTCTTCTATTGTAAATGTGTTGGTTTCTATAATTTACAATCGAAAGAGATGCGAAACCCACTGATGCTGGCTGGGGGTGCTGGAGGGAAATGATAACATTTCATTTAGTCTAGAAGTTTAAATGTAATCATTTGTCACAGTGAATTTATTCCTTCCTAAGCAGCACCTGACAGATGGAGAAGGGTTAAAGCAGCCTGCCTTAAGCACTGACTGCACGGATACAAGCACTTGCTGCTGCTTTTTCTCCCCAATTCCTAAAGCTTTCTCACTTCTATAATGATTTAAATCCTTTCCTTCCGTTCCCCACTAATTGCATGGTGAGCTGCATCTAGGGGTGTGAGCCGGGTGCTGGGGAGGGGAGCGAACTATCCCTGCAAAGTGTGGGTCTCTGCTGGTATGAGGGAAGCAGCTGGAGCTGTTGGCTGGGTTGGGGAAGAGTAGGAGCCCAGCTTTGGCACTAGCCTGCGCTTGTATCAGCTCATTTGGGTCATAAAACTGCACTTTGAGAGACTTATCTCTTGGCTGCTGGCTTTTGCTCTTGCAACTCTCCAGTGTAGCCCACACCACTTACACCTGTGCTTTCTCGGGCAGAAACTCCCCCTCTAGCTATGTTCCAGAGAAACTAATTAGATGGTTGCCTTATTTGGAAAATCTTTCAGCTGTTCAGGGTTGGGGTTTTTTCCCCCCTTCTTATTTTCTGCTGTTAAGAAAAACAGGTTGTAATCTTTTTAGCTTCATGGAATATTTATGTCAGTCAAAGGCATGAGCCTTTGGGCATAAACCAGCCCAGTAAACTGTACGGTAAGGAACATGGTTGCTGAGATGGGTAATTGCCACAAATCTTGTTGAACAGTCAAAGTGAAGGTTAAGCAGCTGGAACATGTTAATTTTTTAAAAATTAATGTATACCTTCCAGTATGGAAAGGAGGAGCAAATCTGACAGTTGTGAGCTCATTTACTGAAGTTAGCTTTTTGATTACAAAGAGAAAAAGGAGAAAGTATCAGAATGATTTTATACTTTGCAGTTTATCAATAAATGTTAGCAGTTTGCAAGAAAGCAAATAATTTACAGTTCATAGATACTGCATTTGAAATGATTACTGCAACTATATGATACAGCAAAGAAGAAACCCTGGATGGCAAAATACACATAAGCGAGGCCTTCATGTTACTCGTTCTTTCAATTTTTCTTTTTTTTTTTTTTCCCCTTGGAAAAGGGTGATTGCCTGTAAGTGTCCGACTGAATGCTGACTGCAGTGACAGGACCAATACAAGTTTCCATAAAGATGTTCTTTCCCAATTGGGTATCCTGTGGTGATACTGCAGGTCATGCTAAAATGTTCCCATGTTGTCCCGTGATATATTTGCTTCTGTAGTGTGGGTGATTTATGGGTTTTTTTTAGAGTCTTCCTGTAAATTCTGTATTTTATTTTTATAGCTCAATGGTAGTGTTTCTTCTTTGATATGAAATCAAGTGTGTTACTTAAATAAGACAATAAATAACCCATCTGCTCTCTTTCCAAAACCTCTGTGGTGGCTGACTCACATGTGCTATCTCTGTAACCAGGTTTGGTAGATACTCACACTCTGTTAAATGTGCAGGTTAAGCACTCTTCCAGTGCTTCCATTTCTTCCACTGAAATGTTGGCAGTTTTGGAACTACTTCCAGGAAAATTTTTTTTTACAAAATATGCTTCTTTTTAAGTTTTCTGGGAAGCTCAAAAGCTAAATTGAGACTGATTGTTCAGTTCCATTAAATCACAGAATCACAGAATCATTAAGGTTGGAAAAGACCTCTAAGATCATCAAGTCCAACCATCAACCATGCCCACTAAAACATGTCGTGAAGTGCCACGTCTACACGTTTTTTGAATACTTCCAGTGATGGTGACCCCACCACCTCCCTGGGCAGCCTGTTCCAATGCCTGACCACTCCCTCAGTAAAGAAATTTTTCCGAATATCCAGCCTAAACCTCCCCTGGCGCAACTTGAGGCCATTTCCTCTCGTCCTATTGCTAGTTACTTGAGAGAAGACACCAACACCCACCTCAGCACAACCTCCTTTCAGGAAGAGCTTGGGTGCTTAAAAAGTGAGAAGAAGATTTTTGATAAATAAATACATCTGTCTGGCCTCTGACCTGTTGCTTTAGTTTCATAAAATAAACAATTAGTTAGCAGAGGATTTAACCACCCATTTTGAATGCATTAGTGAGCACTTAGAATAACAGATCAAATTAAACATTGTCAAAGATTTCCTGGAAAACTCTCTGTAAAAGTGAGTGTTGAGAATTTGTTTGTACTGCTGATTCCAGGACATTTCAATACAGAATTAAACAAAAAAATAGCATTTTGAATATGCATATGTGTATAAAATGATTTCTGTAAAGCCACAGCCTTTCACTTGCATTTGTCTGTGTGCAGGCTTGCCTGTTCTTTGGTCTGTTGTAACTTTTAATCATTTTTCATATTCTTGTTAGTATGAAAGCTGTTTTTTTGCCCCTTTGCAGACAATCTTTTCCATATTTGCATGATCTGATCTTGTTCATAAGTAGCATTTTCTAACTTTGAAAGATCTGTTTTTCTTCCTTACATGATTTTATTACTCAGATTTCAGGATCTGTAACTATGTTATACAGACTACTTAATGTCAATATATATGCAGAGCTGTCACTATTCAGTTTAAAGGATTTCTCATAGTTTATTTCTCCTCACAACTAACTTTCTGGGAATTTCTCCTACAAAAATGAGCTGTCTCGAATTCAACAAACAGTAATTTTGGTATGAATGGGATCCTTACAAAGTTGGTAAGGTTTTCAGTGTTGTAGCTTAACAGACCTGCTGGGTTTGTTTGGTTTTTTCCTATGTATATGCCAATTTTAGGTATATTAAAATTTCTATAGTAAGTTATATAGTTAGGTATATTTAAAATTTCTATAGTTTTTCCTCTGGCATGCAATTATCTGAAGTACTTTCATACTCAAAACTTAAGATTTTCTCCCAGCATTTAAGGTCCACTTTTCAAATAAGAAAAATACACTCAAATAGTATTTCAAGTTACTTTTACAGTATTGCTATTCAAGCCATAAAACATTCAGTAGAATACTTAAACAACGTAATTTAACAGACATCCAAAATTAAGATTCAGTTTTACTTGAGAGTAATACCACCACTCATTTATCAACTCTTTTTCTTTTCATTGGCAGAATCTGAAGAAGATTCAAGAAATGGACAAAGAGGCAAGTGATGAATCCAGCACAGATCTTGACGACTTAAAAAATGCTGACTGGGTAAGATAACAATTCAATAGTGACTCAGCATCATTACTAGTAGTTTATATTTCTTTATAATGCTTAGCTAAAGTTGTTTGTCTTATGTTAAAATCAGTGTGTGGTTTTTTTAACATAAGGATTAACAGTAACACATGACAAGTTGAGTCCAACTCCAAATGGAGTCTCAGCCTTCCTTCACACACAGGTGAAACAATACAAGTATCCAAGCACTAAATTTTTTCTTTAGGCTTTTTTCTGGAAAAAAGAAAGCTTTGGCTTTGGAGAGAAGCTTTTGCAATTTAAAAAGACTGGACTTTTCAACAGGTATCATGCTGACTGCCCTTCATTGGGACAGCCAGGCAAGTAGGCAGAGCCACCAGCTGAGTTTCTCCAATGGTGAAAGAAAAATGTTACAGAGAAACTTTTAACAGAAAATAACTTGTTTTATTTTCTGGTTACTATTCTTGCCAGTTCATAGAGGAATATTATGAAGTTCTTAAAAGTACTTGATTTCAATCTCTCAATCTTCTGTTCACCACCTGTTCTTCCTTCTCTCCAGCCATTCTCTCTGCCCAGAAAATGAGAGGGAGGTGTTAGTGTGTGGTGCTCTTACAGGCAGAGCAAAAGGAAGTTGAGTACTGAGAGAATATTGCTAGACCTGAGGATTTGGAGTCCATTCCAAAATTTCTATTTGAAGAACAACTGCTGGAAAATTTTGCAAGAAAGTTCTGGGCCTAAGGGAAACAACGTTTTGGATTCAATCACTGTTTTTAGTATTAGCTATAAGTCTAGAAACTTCCCTGACATGCTTGCAGTATACTTGAAATGGAAGTATAAATATATGGTCAGAGAATTTCAAATCCTTTTTCTGTATTATCTTGGAGAGGAACATCACTTGAGGTGAGACTCTGCAGTCCTGCTGAGTTGCAGCAAGGTTTTGTTATGTTCATGAGGGTTAAAAATAGGCTTGTATAAAATAATCACAGATAAAATGGCTTTTGGTTGATGTGTTAAAAATAAAATAGTACAGCTGTACATATTTGGTGGTGTCCTGAAAGGAGAATGAACAACTTTGTTTTAATCTGATGTGGTATTCAGGGTAAGGTATCAAATAAAATTTCTCTTTTCTCTTCAGGCTCGTTTTTGGGTACAAGTGATGCGAGATTTACGGAATGGTGTTAAACTTAAAAAAGTTCAAGAGCGTCAGTACAACCCGCTCCCAATAGAATATCAGCTCACACCCTATGAAATGCTAATGGATGATATTAGATCCAAACGCTATACCTTAAGGAAGGTCATGGTAAGTCAAGAGAATCACTAGAATTTGTCAATTCTTTTCCTTTTTCATCATCTTCTTTTTTTCCTCTCTTTTTTTTCCTGAGAACCTTGAAATTATGATTTCATGTAGGTAGTAATGTTCATGGTTTGTATATGGCATCTTAAATTTACATAGTACATTGAGGGGAAAAACATGAAACCAATAAACATTGTGTATTTTGTTTTCCATATGGCAGGCATTTAAAATTCTGACAGACATACCTACTACATATCATATGCTTGAACAAATGAGTTGTGTTGGTTTTATGATAACCTTGAGAGTCATATCAAAAGTCCTGTCATGCTTTCCACTGAGAGATTGTTTTAGGCTTTTCTTATTGGGGAGAACATTTATCTTGAGTTACAACATAATTTTTGGAATTCCAGAATGTAATGTGCTACTGTGTTGTTACATGTGTGATACTGTGACGGGAAAGGAAAACCTACAGTGGTTGAAAACTTACATTACCTACTACCCATATTACAGTGTTTGAAAACTTACCGTGATCTGTTATGAATTTTCAAGGAATACTCTACATAAAAATTTTAAATCTTCAATTTGTAGTAGTTAAGCTTAATTATTTTCAGCATATCCTATTGCTGCTTTCAAGTCAAGACAATATGCCAAAGCAAGCTGGAGAGTGTTCACGGGTCTCCTCCTAGATACTCATAAAGGTGCATATAAGATTGACTTGAGACACTCTTTTTATCAGAACCCATTTGATGTTTACTGGTATCTCCCTGTACTTTCTTTCCTTTTGGTTTATATTGTGTTTGACATTAAGATGTTCTTCCTGATAAGTGAGCAACAGATCTAAAGGGCTCCTTATCCCTAGTAGGACATTTTAAACCTCTTTGTCAGAGGCATGTATTTGGTCAATGTCAATATTTATACCTTGCACTTACTTTGCCTGTTATTAGTCAGAGTGGAAGCATTGTCTTAGAATATTCAGTGTTCAAACGTATTTGCTTTCCTGACAAAACCTCACAAAACCTTTGTTAGTGAGAAAGCCGTGATTCCACTAGAAGAATTCAGAGATGGGGATGGGGGGAGAGATGGGACAGACAGAAAGCGGGTAGTTTGTTCTATCAGAGATCATTAGAAAAAAGAATAAAGGAGGAAAAATTTGAAACTACTACATGGGGAGCAAATAAATGAGTTCTGTTACAGATATAAATGCCTTTTATGTATCAGCTGAAAGTACTTTCCTAATCAAGATCTGGATTTAAACTATCAGATTGTATTTATTTTCTGCAGCAGATGTCGCTTAAATGTTAAATCAATAGGGTAAACTACGTACCCAAGTAATCATGTCATCTGTCTTTCTGCTAACAATTCAGAGAACCGTGCTAGGTGTTTATACTGCCCACTGCAAAAGAGGAGCAGTCTCCTCAGGACCTTGATTACTGTATGTAGTCAGGATAGTAGTTTTGTTTGAATGGGAACGCCTAGGTCATCTAATTTTGCTTTTGTCAGACTAGCCTTTAGTTCATCTGCTGAGCAAGCTCCTGCCTCTTGAGAAGAGATCTTTGTTATATGGTAGGTCTTCGAGGCACAGTTGCTCTTCTGCTCATCCAGACTCTCGCTGTATATGAAATCCATGCAAGCATCTGTTTTTGTCCTGCTATCTTGTCTACTAGGTAGATTGTCGAAAGTGACCTCTGGGCGTAAACATGAATTAGGATTACAATCAGCTGCAGGTACAGTACAGCTGTCTGTGATGCAATTGCTGGCTTAGTCTGCCAACTGCTAATGACATTGTGTTAGAAAAATAACTTCTTTCTTATTAGAAGCCTTAAATTCAGTAACTTGGATTCTGTTGCAGGGTCTGCTTGAAGAATGTGCAAACTATGCACAATAATAAGAGTGCAGTTTGACATGAAGTGTGTGGAGCCTGAAGGATTCACGTAGAATTATAAGCTTAGTTAGATTGCATAAATATAGCATCTTTTAGCTGACTGGCATGGGTCAAAGCTGATTAAATGTATTCCCATCAGAGAAAACTGTCGTGGTTCTTGAGAAGAGGAGAAAAGGACAAGAATCCTAAATCTGAATTTTAAGGCAGCCTCAGAAAGATGGATTATGTTTCTTTCTATCAGTCAAAACAGATGTTTGGCAAAATTTTTATTAAGAGCAATTGTTGCTTTAAATTGATAAGCAGCATTTTTAGACTTGGTGGCTTGTGAAAATGCATGTGCTACTAATGATGACAAGAGGTTAAGTAATTTTTTAAGGAAATGAGGTGCAACCTTAAGTCTTTACTGTTGTTTTTATTTACATAATGCTCAGTTTAAATGAGTAGCTTGATCCGTCCCTGATTGCTCAGTACTCTGAGCAGAAATCAGGAAAGGAACAGATGTTGCTATTAGGCACATTGCTTAGGAACTATTTTGGTGTTTGAGACTATCAAAAGTGTTA
The DNA here is from genome assembly GCF_000687285.1 of Phaethon lepturus. Lineage (NCBI taxonomy): Eukaryota > Metazoa > Chordata > Aves > Phaethontiformes > Phaethontidae > Phaethon > Phaethon lepturus. The sequence continues at coordinate 95,992 of NW_010526908.1, forward strand.
ACAGATGCCAATAACTGGAGCTATCTGCTCTCACCCATCTTCTGTCATAGTGCAAATATTCAAAATGTTTTGAAGATGTAAAATGTCAAATTCTGGGCCTCTTGTAAATAACCGATTTCATTAGTTTTAGTGACATTGGCGTTTCTATTTCAGTACATACGAAAATAATTTCAAATTTGTCAACTCTCTATCTCTCCGATGCAAGAGTCCTTGTTTCTGTGGTTGTTGTGGGAACAAGATAACTTTCATCGTGGCATTTTGTAATCTTTGCATGTCCTCCTGGGAGAGATGTAATAGCATTTTTCTCCTGTGGAGCACTCACTCCCAGAAAGTTAAAAATTGTGAACATTGGCAGAGTCAACTCTTGGAAACAGGGAAAATTAATAATTAAATTACTCTTACAGGCTTAATTTTTCTTTATTATGCATATGCGTTAAGCTATAGCATTTAATTCCACGTAGATTCACAATTAGCTCTCTTTCCTGCCCACCTCCCTCCCTTCCAAGCTGTGCACCATTCACTACATCTTGAGCAGTGCTTACTGAACAGTAACTGGTAACTCTCATGTTACTTATTCGATGCATGGCTGTAAGGTACCTTTTATGTAGTATCCAAACTCAGCATTACATTCCGTAACAGTTAAATTCTTCATAGGTAACGATGCTCTTGTCTTCATACTCGAGCTCTTCACAAATACCTGTGATGTAGTGGTATTAGCTTGGCCATGTTGCAGAAGGGGCATTTAGGCATATAGGTTGAAGGTATTATTATCAAAAATATCCATTAATCGGCATGTCAATCTGAGAATCCTGTGGGCATGGATGTTTGGGTATCTTTAACAAAAATATTTATTTATTTACAGTATTTAGCATCTTACAGTACTTACATTAATTGCAATAACAGGTGTGCATGGACAGTATTTTCATAAGCGAGATTTCAGATGTTTCAAACTGGACGTAGAGAATGTGAGGAAAAGTCTTTGACCATTTTGTCCAACTGGGCATTGTAGAGTCTGTCATCCTCTTAAGCACAAAGTGTAACTTAGTTTTACTGAGTGGTATTCAGCTGCTTTAAGCAGGGAACTGTCCTTTTTCAGTGTCCGCCTTCATTACATGTTTCTGCAGAAGTTTAGGAGTCATCCCAGGTAGAGCAGCGAGCTTTACACTCCGTAATCATGCTTTAGGGGTGTTCAAAGAAGGATTGACTCTGTGTAAGTAGTATGGTCATCATTTGGTATCATAAACTTCTATCTATAATAGATGTGCAGCAACAGCAGTGTGAACACAGTGGCTTATGATGTGAAGTACTGAAGCACTTGATTCTTGGGACACTGCTGCTTGAGCTTGCTGCATGGCGTCAAATACGCGCTGTGTAACAACTATGTTAACAAAAGCACTACACTCTGCATAAAGAAAGATGGCAAATATATATCTACTTACAATACTTCAATTCACAACAGAACTTTATCATGAGCCGAGCTGTTCTGGAGATGATGTAGCGTTCCCCCTCTGTTTGTTTCAGTGTCCATGCAATTTCATTTAAATGAAAATTTCTAGGTAGTACAAAACAATATCAGTTTCATGTTGCCTATATTTAGAGATAACACTCTCCTACTTAATGCTGTCACCTTTTATAGTGAGGCAAATAAGTAGCTGAGATAATTGAATGTCAATGATAAGTGATGTATTTTTTGTGAAAGTCTTGTGCAGTGTAGTTCTTGTTTGGGATCACCATTTTTAAAGCTCAGGCATTAGCCAAAAGTTACTAAATACCATTTGCAGTTATTTTTTAAACTGCAAATCTGTATTTATATATTAAAACGTGATGGTAGCAGGTTGCGAGTGAGTAGACGATTACATGCTAATTTTTCTGTGCTTTAGCTGTTTAGATCTTTAAGTTTCTGGTTGATTTTTGTAATTGTTGGTTATGCTTTCCTCACACTGCCAGTTTTAATGCATACTGCTGTACAAAAGCCGTTTTACACACAACAAGACTTTGGATAGTTTTACAGTGTTTTGAGGTATTGATTTAAATACTAGTTTGCAGTTGGGGCCAATCTGGTATGTCAAAAAAATATATATATCATTTTGTTGGATGGTTTTCTTCCCCTGCATGTATCGTGGTTGCATCTGTACAGTATATCTCTGATTTAGACTTTAATCAAGAGCCATGAATTTTAATTAACTAAAAGGAAAAGATGCCTGTGAAAATGCTCATTACAGAGAGAGCTAGTTTGAGTAAAGAAATAGATCTAGTGTGGACAGAGAGGATGAAAGCTTCCCTTCAGTGTCTTTCATATCAGTACCTTGTTTGGGCGCCAAGTATGAGAAGGTAGGTTGTGCCACCGGCGCTCCTGCTCTTGGCTTGTTGGCTGCAAAACATCCACTTGCTTTGCCACCAGCTCCCTGTGTATCCTGTGGAAAATCACTTAAGCAAATCTTGCATTTCTCCTTTTCCGATCAAATGGGAATACTGATACTAATTATACCCTGGTGGCATTAAGTCAGAGCGTAGAGTGCCCTGAGGTGGAAGGCTCAGAGCCATGTATTATTTATTTCCGATTGTCATGCAGAGGGTTGTTCCCCAAGGCTGGAATGGAGATTATCAGTTTACAAAATGGCTGTTCTGATGGTAATAACCCTCAACTTCAGCTATCAACTTTGACATCTGATGAACAGTAGCTCGGAGAAGAGAGACTTCTCATTTCATTAACAAGCCTGCAAAGCATGCTGGCCTCAAAAAATTGCTCAGTCTTTAAACAGAAGAAATCAATCAGCCCACCTAAAATAATATTCTCCTCATCATAAAATGTCAAATCACTGTTTAATATAAACCTTTTCAATTTTAATTTTTTTGCACTATTTTTAGGAAGGTGATGCATGTTGCAGAGTTTAGCAGCTAGGTCTGCCAAGCTATATGAAGTTCGCTCTACGGAAGCTAAGGAGGTGGGGGAACAAATAGAATTTGGACCGTGCCTGGGGTGGGATAGCTCCAGAAAGAGTCCCCGGGAAAGCAATGAAATGTTCCCCAGGAGGGACTCTGCATCCACTTCCTTATCAGAGAAGGGATGAATCTTCTCTGGGAGGCTGTCGCTCTGCCTCAGCCTGGACAGAGGGCATGTCTGAGGTGAGCAGAGCTTTTACAGGAGCTGCATGGCATTAGCGAAGTTCAATTAGGGATCATATTCAGGTGACCTTATGGGCATTTAAACCCATTTTTCTGACTGCAGCATTCCTTCTGGTTAGCAAAAGTGCATGTGATTTGACAAACCAGAGCTGTGTCTTTACCTGTATTTTCTGGCTACAGAGCTTGTATGAAGAGAGTCTCACAAAGAAAAATGGGACAACTGACCCTTACAAAAGTCAAAGGAAAAATTAAAAAAAAAAAAAAAAGTGCTGAAATTTGGGACACTGGGTCTAAGATATATAGTGTCATGGGAATTTCTGTCAAGTCGGAGGACAGGGCTGATAACCAGCTACTGTGTAGTAATAGAAGGTACCAGAAGGATGTATGGCACAGGATGCTCCCTCATCCCTGACAGTGTGCTTGAGCACTGTGCTGTAATGAAGACTGACCCTGACAGGTGGATTTTTTTAAGCAAATCCATGCACTTACTCTCAGAGACTAAGCACAGAGTATTAGAGACTCTGTAATGATTGGCAGTGAGACATGGTTCAAACAGTTGTTCTTAAAAATGGTGTTGGTTGGCAACTTGTCCTCCAAGCAAGATACAGTCTTTGTCTGCATTCTCCCATAGGCATGATTGCAGCTGTGACATTTGATTTCATCATTTCAAAATGCTAAGTATTGCTGATTAAAGCTGCTGCAGTTATGGTTATTCTGCAGCTATCTGCAAAGCTGAAAAGCTGTTATCTACGTTTTTGCTTGCCTGTGCTCTGCATATGGATTGTTGTTCTGCTCAGGGCTGGCGCGGCTCTACGTCTGGTGCAGGTGTCAGAACGCTGCAAGCTCTGTCAGGGTTGTTGTGAGTTTTTAACTGATCTCATCATCTGCATGAGTATGAATGCAAAACACGGAAATACATATTTCACTTTCTCCTTTCCAGGTCAACGGTGACATTCCACCTCGATTAAAAAAGAGTGCCCATGAAATAATCCTGGATTTCATCCGATCGCGACCTCCATTAAATCCTGTATGTAATCCAGTGGGCTTCACTCCTAACAAAAATGTGGCTTTTTAAAGCATGTTTCTGTCCAGGGAATATGTTAAATATTGTGTTTTCTGACATGGGCTTTCAAAAATACTGTCTTCTGTATACAGAATGCAATCTCGTAAAAGAACAGTTTGTAACCTTACCAGTTAATAGCTGTTATTACCAGCAGCACTTTACTCTGGGAAATCATGATGAATTGGGGAAAAATACAATCCTCTTTCCGATTTATGTGAGTTTTACAGTTGAGTGCATGTAAAGTCATATCACAACGTTCCACCTTTTTTCCAAAAAAGTGTGAAATCTACTTTCAAGGAAGTCCTGTTTTATGTAAATATGATTATCTTTATATCCCAAGGCCTCGGCAAGAAAACTGAAACCAACCCCACCACGGCCACGCAGCCTTCATGAGAGGATACTGGAGGAAATCAAGGCAGAGAGGAAGTTACGTCCAGTCTCGCCTGATGAGATAAGACGTAGCAGGCTGGGTAAGCACATTGCTGGTTTTTACCTGCAGCATCCACAGAAAAATTCCCACATAAGAAGCAGCAGCATTAGCGATATCTGTGCAGAGGTCACAGAAGCTAAAACTATTCTCATCCCTTCAGAAAAAGAACGAACCAACAGGCTTTCCTAGGGCTGTGCAATCTTTGTGCTAAGTTATATTTAAAATTAAAATACTGTATGGTTCAGCTTGGTTCCCTTCAAGTTTTTAATGTAAGTATTGGATAACTTTAATGGCATTATATTGCTTGTTGCACATGACAGTTAGTGTTAGATTTGCTCGGAATGGAATGGGAATTACTTCTCCCCAGTGCAATATTCCTTACATATCTGCAAGTATTCTTTACGTGTCTGTTTTTAGTTTATTTTATTCTCTTTGTTTCCTGTTGTTAGCATCATTAACTTCCCTATTTTAAATTAAAACCTCCTTTTATTTTGTTTGCTGAATCTATTGCTTTTATTTTGAATCTAAACCTTTGCTTCATTTTCTAAGTTATGGAACATATGTTTGTATATATTTTCAGTAGGCAAATAATTCACACGTGCACTGCAAAGCATTTAATTTCTGCAGTGTATATTGAACAACCCACTATGAAATTATACAAATACTATGCTTTCCAGTGATCACCAGTGTGCATTTGTTGAATGGTTCTGATGACAAAAGCATGACAAATATAGTCTTACAGTGTGACTTACATTTCTTTGAGCATGGTATTTATCTATATCAGAAAAACTGAGCTAGCTGGATTTTTGAAGAGCAAAAGTAGCATTTTATGGCTAAAAAGCATGAAATAATCCATGTATGTACTGCCTGTTACTATTTTTTGCAAAATATTTGTGCTTGCCACATGTGCTTAAAGGCACTGGTCCAGATTCAAGTGGGTTGTGACAACCCATTGTCTCCGGAGGAAAACAATTTCATCAGTCTTGCTTTGTTGCATTGTTTTTGAAGTGCTCAGTAGAGTATGGTGAATGCTGGGGTGCATTTTTAAAAGCATGATGTTTTGAACATTTGTTTCTTTGGGCCTTCCAGTTTCTGATTTGGATTCAGTTTATGCTTGCTGTATAAACTAATGTTTCTAATAGGCCTAGACATTTTTCCAAATGTAGGAAACTTGTAAAAATGTAGAACGATTTCTTACTTTTCTTTCAAACATTCAACTTCAGTATTCTAAATGTTCTCCATCTGGGAACTATCACGTTCTCTCAGGGTCAGCAAATTTGATTTAATAGATCTTTAAAATTTCTAACTGATATAGACGACATCAAACCCATTTAGTAAACAGTTTCTAAAAACAATGTTAAATTTTGGAGTATTAATGGTTAGGACTTCCTGGGCTGATTTCAGGCCATAGCCTCCAATGAGGGATACCTGTCTTCTACCAATTCTTCATTTTTTGTTAAAGAATTAAATTTTTGAGTTTTACTACTGTAGTAATTCCCCTTCAGTCTAGTGAATTCTTTGGATTAAATGCCATATTACTGGAGATGGAAAAGAGGATGCATGCAAGTTTTGTTTCCCAAGTGTTTATTTGCTGCTGGCATGAAGAAGAAAAAAGAGCTAAGGCCTTGAAGATAATTTTTTCTTACGTTGAAATAGGAGGTTTTGTTCTTTCTCACATTGAAATGATTGTTATGTCCAAAGTTCCTTTTAGAATAAAATGTGTTTGTGCAGAATTGGGAATGGAGTAATGCTAGTGACATTCAGTATGGTACAAATAGATCTGCCATATAGTTTAGATGACCACTGAATGTAATTTAGTGTAACAACATGTAAGGTAATGAGGTTTATGGATTATAAATCTAGGTAGAACCACCATGTGGGACACTTGCACCATCTGGACAGAAATACTTGTTGCTAATAAAAGGAAGGAAAAAAAGAGCATTAGAGTGAAATATTTGGGAGTATAAGGTACGTTGCACATGTCCCAGAGTTATTCCTTGTTGCTCAGTTTATAGCAGTCAAGAGCACAACTGCACTTGACTGTTGGGGTGAGGGGGGCTGTACTCTTGCCGATCCTCCTCTGCGATTTGGGTGGACCCTATGGCATGTGTTTCCCAGCAGCCACAGGCTTTGTCCTTCTGCTCTGCACAACACATGCGTACAGGTACATGTCCTTTTAATTAAAAGCATGGATCTGTGACTCAAGGAAGTTGAGCTAATGGAGCTTGGAGAAAACTTTGTTTCATGTACGTTTTTTATCAACCTTCAGTTAGGACTCAGCATTAGATGATAAACACCCCTATGCTTTAAAATGTATTTGCCTTTATGATAAGTTTGGACAGGGATTTAGATATTGTTTCCGTAGTTGTTATCTGTGGCTGATGTTGTCTAGTTAATGAACTACAGGAAAAATACTCTGACTCCCAAATTTGGCTCTGAGTCAGCCACCAACTGCATTCACCACATAGATTTATACTCATGAGCAAAACTTGTCCCAACACACCCTTTTTTTAAACATATTTTAATGCAGTGGTATGTGTGGCTGACAGGCCCTTTCCAACCAACTTGCATGTTTATCACCTGTCAAGTAAGACAGATAAGCCAATGTCAGTTTTGATGCATTCTTGTCACTGGGCTTGGCCTGCTTATTTGGATTAGTGCACTGAAATTTTCTTTAAAGTTGAGAAATATTTTGAGTGTCTGCTCCCTGAATTACACTGTTTAATTGGAAATACAGACAGGTCTTTCCAGAAATAAAGAGCATCTGACCACTTTCTTATCTAGGAATAAAATGGTTAGAGGCCCAGAAAGAAGAGGATAATATTATGGATACATTAAAGGCTAAGTCCACCTAAGGTTTTTAAAAAGAACAAGAATCAGCACAGATCACACTGTGTTCGGTCCTTTTTTCCATCCTCTTCAAGGAAACTACTGCTCAAGCTTAGCTTGAGTGTCTCTCTTTATTAGTTTAATTATAATCATTGGAGATTATGCTTAAGAAATTAGAAATATCTTTATTTCAGGTCACTGAAACTTGTGTGAAATGTGGCTTTGTACTTTCAATTTTTTTCCCAGCTCTTTCTCTCCTCTCCCCCTCTCTCTTTTCCCTCTCCCCTTTCTTTCTTTCATGGCATTTTAGTTGAAAATATTCAATTTTTAAGATACTTCCCTCTTGTTTTGATATTTGACTTATTGAATTCCAAAAATCTAATTCTACAACTATACAAATACGTTTATAATTGCTCTGTTTGCAAGTCCCGTTTATGCTACTGTAGTTTTCAGACTTCAAGCTTTACTGCAGTAAAGCAATAGTATGTCTGGCACATTTTGGATTTAGGCAACAGAATCCAAAATGTCTCAAGTGGAGTTAATCTTTTGTTTTCATTACCCCTTTGCTTTTCTAATAGCTGAATCATTTTCTTTTTGTTGTTTTGTTTCTTTTTTTACAGCAATGCGGCCACTTAGCATGTCTTACAGTTTTGACTTGTCAGGTAAAAGGTGCAACAACACCTGACGTGGTTATTGTGCTTATTGTGAAATTTGTTCCATCTGTTCGTTGAATTCCCATTTAAGAAAGAAACTTGAAGGGATTCTTCCAAGATATGGTCAGTGAAAATAAAAATTAAGATAAATTACTTATTCATACCTACATTTCCCTTACCACAAAAGGATGCCTAGGTGTAGGAAACAACTGTATTTCACCTGAAATAGTGTGCTGAAATTCTGTTTAAATAACCAAAATAAGGTAGCCCAAAGCTATTCCAAACTCTAAAAAGCATTGCAGAATACAGTGTCACCTTCAAGTCTGATTTACTTACTTATTAATCTGACCTTTGTGTCTTTACCCTCACTTTTTGACTAGACCATCTTTTACAGTACATCATTACTCACAAGGTTCCAAAAACTAGTTTTGAACTTGTCTACCTTTCTAGATTTAATGAAATACACCTATGAATACTAATCTGGAAAGGAACTGTAAGTTCTACTGAGTGTCTTTACAGTAAATGCTTTGTGAGTTGTGAAATCAAAGACATTCACTCAGAAGAGGCTAAACCTGCCTTCTTTACTGGTTAGCAAAATAAGTTGCTAAGGTTTGCTGGTAGTAGCTGATACAGAGGATTCAATAGCTGATCCTTCATCAACTTTCTAATATAAAATTTAAAGATTCCTCTTTAAAGAAAGAGTTTGTGCCTACTATCCAGAAAATAAATTCATTCCTCCCTCATTGTACACTAACTTTCCAGGATGCTCAGGCCCAAAGACTCCATCATTGAGGCTGGAAATATTCTACATTAGGCTCAAAGGTTTGTCTGCTGGGGAGAGCTCTTATGCTAGCTCTTACCTAGTATCCCCTAGGTGACTCCTGAGAACAACAGCCTCCAAATAAATCCATGCTCTCATTTTGTGAAGAAGCAACTGCAGCTGTGCCCTCCCCCCTTCCTTCCAGCTGCACGTAGGAACATCTCATCTGGGACTTTTGCAGTTTTCATCCTGTTTCTCCGTGCACCCTGTAACCTCATGTGGTTATTTTCCCCATAGAAAGGTATAATCTGTCGAGGGGCGAGGAGGGGCTCTTGCTCCTCCTATCTGCCAGTACTGCTCATTTGTTCACAAGATGACCTGGTTAAACCCAGGAACAAATACTTTCCTTTTTTTTCTTTCTTTCTTTTTTTTTTTTTTTTGATCAGGTTGGTTTTCTGCTCTTTTTTACTGATTTAAACCTGTTTACTATCTGATCAGATGATCAGAGAGCTGGCTGAGGACACGCGCTGAGCATGGGTGGATGGGAGGAAGGAAGAGGCTCGCCCTACCGGAGGCAGTGGCAAGCTGTTAATCCAGCTCAAGCCCCTAAGTGAAACCTTACACTCATGGTGGATTGCACAGCTACTACAGCTGTCTGGTGGGATTCAAATTGCACATGTACTTGGTATCATGTTTTACTCCACTGAAAGCTGAAGGGTCCCCAGGGGTTCAGATAATAGCATAAACAGGCAAACTTCAGTTTTCAAAAAGTATCGCTGCTTTCAGATATGCCAAAAGTTCTTTCAGTTTTAAGGCCATAAAACTGAACGTGCCAGTGACCAACAAAAGGGACATGTTCAAATCTGTCCTTCTACATATGTCTGTTTGCTTCTCCTTTTGCCTTTTGTTTCTAAGACTCCTGTGACATCCTCATTTGTTTAAATCCAAATGATATTTTGTAAAAGCTCCCTTCATAATCCATTAATTCATTACCATAATGTTTTTATTTTAAAGAAGTAGCTCCATAGCAATCTATACTGTACTTGGATATGCTCTTTTTGACTGACCATTGAAGAACTCTTCCTGTTTTCTTTATCCATCTTCCAAATGTGATTGTTTTTGTTTTTTCACCTCATGTGGTTCTCAGCAAGTAGTATCACATGGCGTGACTGAGTGATCTGATTGGTTTCAGAAGTAAATTCAGGATGATTAAAACATTCCAGTTAGGTAGATATGAGACACCAGATGAGCAGTACAAATGAATTAGATGGGTTGGGACGTCAACAGTAAGCGGTAGTTTTGAATGTTGTTGCTTTGCGTGCTTTTATTTTTTTCATTATTTTGAAGGCAGGGAAGATCTAGTGCGCTTTCATTCTGTGATCACTGTTTCCACATGCTTGCTTTTTCACCACTTACATTGCTCTCTGCTTGATGAAATTGCTGTCACGAAAAAACAGAAACCAGCTGAAAAACAGAAGTGTTTCCTACTAAGTGCTAAAGGACAGGTGCAGTCTTTTATTATGCTTGCTGTCTGCAACTGGAATGATGCAGACCAATTCTGAGACAACCTGAGCTGGCACTGAGCTGGTGTAGTTGGTACATCACTCTGCCTGGCTCCATGCATCTGCCTGCTGTTGTCGTCCTGAAGAGGAGAGGAGGGGTGCCTGGGACCTCCTTTTAGGCTGGTGTTTCCTACTGGTAGAATAGAAGGAGTAAGCGGTAGCCACCTGTAACGAGAGTGATCTGAGAGTTACTCAGGTATGAACTAGGGACCACGGCAGTCATTGCCCCCTTCTTCTAATAGAAAAATAGCTTGAAAGCAGCTTCACTTCTGTGCGTTGTGTTGAATGTAGCTCAAAAGACCAGTCATTCCCACTCTTAACACTCAAGTTCTTACCCAAGAGCTGTGTGCATGGCTGCTTTGAAGTTGTTACTTCAGAAACAGTCTGTATGTTTTGGGGGCAGGGAGGTGCAGGGAGAGAAGAAAAAGGAAATGGAAACATTCACCCCAAAACTTCACAGAGATTATTCCTGTTGTTGCCAACCCTGTGAGGTGATGTGTATCACTGTTGGCTTTACGTGCCTCAAACCAGTGTGAGGAAGGAACTCCACCGGGTCCTGGTAATCTCTTAATTTAGGTAACACGATAATAAATGTGATGCAAACACCAGCAAAAGACTGGCAGCTTGGTATACTGATTTATTAGTTTTCAGTTTTGACTTCAACATGTAAGTCCCTTGAAAGGAACAGCACATCTCTGTTACCATTATTACTTATATAATCTTTCCTGGTATATTATCATCATCATATACCTATATTAATTCCATAGGTCCATTTTAGCTTTCTTTTAAACTCAGTGTAAAAATGGTAAGGTTGAGGAGTACGTTTGCTGTATAGAACAAAATTCAGGTTTCTGTTGTCATTATTTGCCAGGGAGAGATGGTTAGGAAGCAGACAGCATATAGTTGCATGACTGCTGTGGTTTGCATGTAACCTGTGGTCTGCTTAATTCCTTGTTTCGTAAGAGTCATAATCTTACATGTAAATAAAGGCGCATTTCATATTATCCTAGGGTGGTTTTTTTTGTCTCCCCCTTCTTAAGGCTAGTCAGGGAAGGCCAACACAAAGATCAAGTAATCAAATCAAGACCTTCTCTTCTTTCATTTGCCTGTTGTAATGATAGCTCAGAAGAAATTCAAAAGAAACCAAACATATTCATCCAATTTGCAGGTACTGTTCATTGTACTTGCTGCCTGAAAACACAGAGAAATGACACTCTCACAGTGTGTCTGACTCTCTGATAAAATCTTAACCCCAGAGTGTTACTCACACAAGCCTTTTTTTTGGACATAATTTGAATAATCTCCAAAACATTTAGATGTTCTATGAAACTAGAGATTGTGAAACTGCTACCCAACTACTACCCAGACTCCCCAAAAATTAGGTTTTTGTTTCAAAGAATTGTCCATTAATTTCTTCTGTCATAATCATTTTTATAAGCGCTAGTCCAATGGTTGTTCGTGACTTGTTTATCCTGATTAATTTTATCTTGTTTATGATGATGTACAATTATTTGCCACATGGTAACTTTCTGTTGCCTGAGTACATCACTAAAATAGCTTACAGGAGTCATTGTTTGGTCTGTATCTGATAACAAATTATGGTTTTAATTTTGGAACAAATTATTTTTGTTGAAACATGTTTGCTGAAACTGTAAAATTTCGTGATCCCTTCCTTAAATTACGATAATCCTTTTATTCATGTATATCCAGTACTGTAAGAGCAGGAAT
>NW_010526908.1:108173-109196 GCF_000687285.1 Phaethon lepturus
GCACTGTTGTCAAAACAGGTTTTATAAACTGGATGGTTTTCTAATTTTACTTTTGTAAAATTTGTTTGTTTATTGTTTTTTTATTCTCTAGTGCTTACAAGTTGTAAAAACACTCCCTGTTTTTTTCTTTAGAGGAGAGAATGGTAATAAATGACATTTCCTACTGAAGAGCCCTTCAAAAAAAGCTATGGATTGTATTCTCAGTTCACCTAAAGCTTCTCCGGTATTTCAAGAAGGTTCATAAACAATACGTTTCTGAACAACTCATATGTGTGAGCTTAAATATCACCTGTTGTAGGCTTTGTAGGTAGTAATTGGCTACATAAATTACCTGCAAAATGGATCAGAAATTTCCCTTTCTGAGGCCTAAAGAAATGGCATCTGAATTCTTAAAAAACAAACAAAAAACCAAAACAAACAAAACAAAAAACAAAACAAAACAAAAAACCCCCAAAACAAACCCCCAAAACAAACAAAAAAAACCCAAACCAAAGCAGAAAATAACAGAAAACTGGATATCCATTTCATCACCTCCCATAGTACTAGGGGTTGTCTGGTGCATATTCCCTCCTCTTTCCTTTCTCCAGAGCTATTGTGTGTTTTATTTTTTGGAAAGAGAGCAATACTGTTGGCCTTCCCATCATTTTTATACCGGTGAGCCCAACAATACTCGCCGGCCATTCTTCAGCCTCCCTGCCATCAGTCAGGGGAGTCAATACCCAGGTTTTGAGCGGAGGGACACCTCTTTTTGGCTGTTGTGTTGGTGGTGCTGGGGCTGCTTCATTGGAGAGTCTGTTCAGGAACCGCCCTGTGCAATCAAAAGACAAACCAAAGGTTTTCTCGTGCTCATTTGGGAAACCCTGAGCTTCTTCAATCAACTGCATGCCAGCTAATTAAGAGGTCTCAAGAAGTGGTATTGGCAGCAGGGAGGTGAGGCAGTTTGGTTTTTGTTTTCCTGCTGTCGCTTTCTGGGATGGTGTTGAGCGGCTGTTAGAGCAGGGATGGCTTTGATGTGGAGGGCGC
>NW_010526908.1:109227-126694 GCF_000687285.1 Phaethon lepturus
CCCATGCTGTACTCACAGAAATCTAGGAGGAAAAAAACCCATGACCTATAAGCCATAGTGCTAGTCAGGACACCCATTAGCAAAGCCTTTGAAGATAGGAACTAAGGGTTAGAGAGTCTAAGTCTTTGATTGCAATGCTTTGTAGGGAGGACCTGAAGGCAGTAATAACACTGTAGTACACAGATTCATAGGCTTGGAATGTCACCATGACTTTAATAGTCCGAATAATCACCTTTTCTTATACTCCCAGTTGAAGGTATGATTTATAGAGGGATTATAATACATCCCCTATCCCTTCTAGCTCAGTTTCTAGCATTTAATGATAATCTAATTAATTCTTTTTAAAGTATATTGATTTAACTTACTTGTTTTCTTATTCCTTTCCAAAAGCTACCTCAGTGAGAATGTTGTAAAACAGACCTACTACTGCCACTGAGGCTTTGTCTAGACTGTGTAGTTTTAACTTACCTACTGCAAGAGCAGCTTTTATCAATGCAAACTGCATTATAGCAGCAGTGACCGTGTCTGTTTATACCAGGGCAACTATGTAAGTAACTCCAAGTGATGTGTGAGTACTTATGTTGTTGGCGCTAGGAATATCTGGGTGATATCATTTCTCTGTCATAGTCCCCCCAGTAACCTAAGGTACGAGTCATTTGACCTTCTGTGCCTCTTTTCACCGTGTATAAAAATGGGAATAATAACTCATCATTACTCTAGCCTTAAAATACCTGGAGGTACTTTGTTATTACAAGACTGGGGAAGGAGTCCTATAATTATATGAGCAGAAAAACACATTTGTAGAAAGACCAGATGCTTAGGCATACATGCAAATGGCAGATTAAAAGCTTCTCTTCCTTCTCCCTCTGCCATAATTTTCTCCAGATTGGAATACTGCACTTTGCACTTTTACAGGGATAAAACTGATTTATCAGACAAAACTCTAAGCTCTCCTAAAATATCAAAGCCTAGGTCATTATCTTAATGTCTAAGCTAAGCTAGGCTAAACACAGCAGACCCAATGCTTACGTTATCCGAGATGCATCTTCATTGTACACTGGCAGAAATCCTGAGTAATTTATTCAGTGGAGTTACATCCTTGTAAAACTCATGTAGATGAAAATAGAGCTGGAGCCTCATGTTTCTGCTGTTACATGAAGATTTGACATCACAGACATATTTTTAATACAAATGACCATGCAAAACTAAGAATTGTGCATATTTTTGATGAATGCTAGTTATTTAGCTAATTTTCATTCCTTTTCTGTATACTGCAGAATAAAGCGTAATTCTGTCCTCACAGGAAAAACTAGGTTTACTCCATGCTACGCCTCCTAGTTTCTGTGTGGCGTTGACTTCAGATTCACTGGAAACCCACTTGTCCACATACAGTTGTGTATTCTTCTGATACTTGTTATATACTTAATTATAGACTGTAGTTGAAGGAAGAATATTTTCAGGTTTAACACAGGAATTCTTTTTTTAAAGTTGATTGCTATTAGTCTGAGGTTGTTTTTTAGTATTGTGCACTGCTGCTTTTTCCACTGCTTTCATTCTTTCATATTGCTTCAGTACCACAAGCCGTTGCCTGTAGTTCTCTGAGCAATGTATTGCTAAAGTAAAATAATTGCACACATGTAACTATCACAGTATTTTTTCTTCCTTTTGTGTGTATTGCCTTGACAGTAAGATTTGAGAAGGCAAAATAAAAATTAGGTCCAAACACCAATTGTTCTGTTTCTTTTGCTAGATGTATCTACGCCAGAGGCTGGAAGAAAGTTACTGGATGCCTCTGTAGTGAACGGTGGCCTGGCACCACAAGGAAAGCAGAATGGGGCCACGCAGGTGACAGTACAACGCAAGAGACTCCTTAAGGCTCCCACGTTGGCTGAACTTGACAGCTCAGATTCAGAGGTAAAAAATCAGGACACAATTTGCTTCTCGATTTGTCAGAATTGAGTTTTACTCCTCAATTTGCTGAGCTGATCAGATGAGAAGTGATTTTGCAGATTATAAGCTGAATTTTCCATGACTGCTTTGTCAGCCCACAGAACTTCAAAAAATATTAGATCAGACACGCTCCCCCTCATTTTTATGAGAATATTCTTTTAAAAGTTTAAATGCTCATTTTGGCCTTAGACCCAGTATTTACTTATTTTTCTAAATGTCCAGTATCTGTTCCACAATGTATTTGTAGCAATTATTCTTTTGGGAATGCAGGCAAATGTGGTGCACCCTTCTGGCACCCGTGCAGGAGCTGTCACTAAAGGCCTCAGATGTGAGGTCACCCTCACCATACCAACTGTTAAATAAAGAGCATCAGCTGTGCCAGAGGGGTTGCAGTTTGGTGCAAATGTCAGTGGTTTAGTTTGCTGCATAGGCTTGGGAAGTAACACCAAACAAATGTTTCACAGACAGGGATGAGCAAATACACTGAGATGGAGAAATGACTTTGAATCCATTCTCCCTCAAATGGAGAGTTACAAATTTAAAAAAGCATAAAAAGGAGAAAAGCTTAAAAAAGCTCTCTAGCTTAAAAGCTGCATTATATATGATCCTCAAGACATACCAACATTACATTCTCAAGAATGAGCTTTGTCCGCTGCACCAGTAATTGAGTTTGGACCTTTCTGAAAGTTAAGCTGTCTGGAAAGCACATGCAGGCAGGGTTTATTCACAGAGGCTAATTTTAGCCTGGGGAAGGCAGTCTTCCCTGACTCTCTTTAGTAAATGGGGAAGAAGGGGCTTCCTGGCAGGGCGCTTATAAAGGCACCTAAGCTGAAAGATAGGAGGCTGGGGAGAAATATATGTGGGTAGAAATTTATCTCTTTGCCTACTTTCTTGATCTGTGAAAGGTTGACCCTCTTTGTATTAGGGATTATCCTATGGGTGATTTGTGTGGGTGCATAATTTGGTGCATCTATTCTGAAAGCAGGAGAGATTTGCATTCTGAAATCCCTCAGGAGTCTTTAAAATTATAATATGAGGTTTTGTTAATATGGCTGAAGCTGGGCAGGATGCAGCAATATTAAGACCTGTCAATGAGACTTGGATCTTGAACTTAGAGCTTCCCAGCTTGTAGCTTGGTGCATCCTGAAGCTAATGCAGCATGATATTTCACACAGAAAAATGAGCAGAGCTCAGTGAAAGAAAATTCTGTAAAGGGAAACATGAAATGATTCTTGTAGGAGGGAAAAATAAGATGTCTGACTGTGTTCTTTAGGGAATACTGTGTAGGCAAGCAAGGTTGTACAGAATAAGTCCTGAAACATACAGCGAAAGATGAATTGAAAATAAATCAGCCACATTGAGCTGACACAGAGAACAGATGCTGTACTGGTTTGAGTCAACAGAATTAGCTGGTGAAGCAATTAAAACAATTAAGATGCTCAACAGAATACTGGTTGGGGCTCAGGAACAGTGCTAAAGTAGTGTAAATAAACAAACTGAAGGGAGTTTGGGTGAGGTTTTCTGAGCTGACAAGGGGGGTGGAACATACGACATTTGAAGAAAGCGAAGATCGCTCTCTCAAAATGTCTTATTTCTTTACTGACTTTTACTTTGTATGTAACACACAGAAGAGCGTATGTGTTGTCCTGATGGCCTATAAATGACTCGGCCACCTCTTTGCCTGCAATTTGAATTGGGCTTAATCTATTTAGAGTTACTCACTGGGAGTTAAATTATGACTATGTTATGCCCTAAATTACAGGCTGCAAATATCTGCACTGCTGAGCTGTGGACCTCCAAATGAGTTGTGATGCAGAAGCATTTTTTCCCCCCTGCATCCCCTTTGTTCTTCTCTCAGCTGTGTTGTGATGCAGACTACGCCCCAACACTCAGTATTGCCAGCCAGAGGTGAAAGGGAAGGTCTGATACAGCCCTATGCCCATTTGCTGGCAAGGAGGAATATTGCATAACCCGTTCCTGCTTTCAGTCCTTGCTTTTTTTCTGCATTGCCACTAGAATCAGTTTCAGAGGGGGAGTAGGAAGTTCCATTTTGCTTTCTGTGGCTAAAAGAAGTTGCAATCTAATAGTGATTTTTGATACAGATGTAAAAATGGTATCTTCCTAATGAAGCTACAGCTATCCGGACAAAAAGCATATCGGTAACATGCACCTCTCTTCTGATCTTGTTCTTTCATGTGATAATTAAATACACTGAGTTCCAACCATGTACTGTTTATTCCAGTTTCTAAAAAAATGGAGCACTGAAAATTCCATTTACTCAGTGCTGTGTAGAGTTGATGTTTTTCTCAGGACTTCTTCTAGGGCTTTGAGTAATTGAATGGTGCAAAATACCTTTGATAGCTTGTGATTTCTGTGTGCTAAGAAGCAGTAAGAGAAAAAAAAAACAGTCCTTGAGGAATTCTGTTTCTTTTCCTCTTGCCATACAGGAGGAATCAGTGCACAAATCAGCAAGTAGCAGCAGCATCTCCCCCTCACAAGTAGAAGACCCCTCTCAAGAAGGCACCAGCAGCAGAAAGAGTGAGTTTTGATGAGTGAGCCCAGCGGCTGCTTTTACACGCTTCTGTTGTTTTCTGTTCTATGAACTTTGTCTTAAACTTTCATATAAAGCTGAAGCTGAGTGTTGTCAATGAAATAACTCTCTAAAGCTGAACCCTAGAACCTGCGGAATAGATCAAATGTGATTAACGATTGGAAGGCATTAGCCTCCACTACATGTGGGTAGGTATGTGAAACAAAGTTTCACACCTGAAGTTGATGTGGAACTGTAGAGGAAGTCACAAGTGAATGGGAGGTCATTTAGCTATGCTCATCTCATGAAAGAATTTGTTGCTGCAGAAACACATTCTAACCTAAGACCAATATAAATGTTTCCTGCATCTGTGTCACCATGGCAGTGAATGTACTTGTTTGAAAGACCTGTAGCAAGCACCAGTATTTCTCATAAGTACTTACTGGGAAAAGGTGAGGATCTGTTCTTTTTTTTTTCAGGCATAGGATTTACTGTGTGACAGTATTTTTCATTTGTTTCAAAGTGTTTCAGTTTCACTGGAAAAGTTTTGTAATGAAAGTGTAATCTGTGCGTTACATAAAATGTAATCTGTGCATACAGAAAATTTGTATTTTTTTTTTTCACAATAATGAAATAAGTAGAATAAGCTAATACCCTGAAACACCAACTTTATATACGATGGTAACTGGGCAGTAGCATGCCTGTATTTGCTAGGTTTATGAGTATTCCTCTTCTCTCAATCTGGAAAATGTGATGAATGTGATACCTGTCTTGAAGATGCTCTGAGTATGGATGTGTAACGTCAGGTACCAATAGAGGGAATGCTAGCAAATCAGTGGCTCGTTTAAGTACTGAGCAATGTTGTCCAACAGTCTGTCTTACAAGAACTAATTTTTTTATACTGGTTGAATCTTTAGTGCCTCCAAAGTTCTTGCCCATATCATCTACACCACAGCCTGAGAGACGGCAGCCACCTCAGAGACGACACTCCATTGAAAAGGAAACACCAACCAATGTGAGACAGTTCCTACCACCTTCAAAACAGAGCTCCAGATCACTTGTAAGTGGAGTGGGTGGTAGGAGAGAGAAAAAGAGGCATACTAAGAGTATAATGAAAATTAAAACTTGGCTTCAGTGTGATTAGAACTTGACTCAAAGAAAACTCCTCAATTCAGAAACAGCCCTTGGCTACTAAAGACATTTTGAAATCAAGATTTGAACTTTGTCTCTCTAGCCTATTTATCCAAAATCCCAAGTACAGGTGCCTCAGAAAATATTTGCACTTTGATTAGGACTCCGGGTAAAGCCACGTGTCTTGATTTAAAATTTGGGAATGTTACCAAAACAGACAAACTTCACCATACTGATTTTCATTTGAATAGAGACAGTTCCGAAGCAGTGGATCTATTTTGGGATTTAGGGGAATTTTTTAGTTGTTGGAAGTATTTTAGTTAATGGCTGAATGAATGGAATGGTTTCTTTTCTTCCCACATTAAGAACTTGTGTCGTAATGTTTTACATGTGAAAGCTCTTACAGTAACCCAAATCAAGGTTTGGCTGTGTTGCTTTGTTGAAGTTATTGAGGCAAAAACCTGTATTACTGCTTGAAAAGAAAGTACAGTACATTTGATCAATTAGCTTTAATTGAGAGCTGTTTTCCAACAGAGTATAAACAGCAAAGGGTATGAAATCCTGGTTTGTTTATGCTGACATACTGATTAGTGCTTTGTAATTTCATGCAGGATATGTTCCTTGTCTCTTTTCCTACCAGCAGGGTTTCGAAGTATGCCCCATGAGGTGCTGGTGAATAGAGAAATCAATAAACACATCCTAGTTTTGAAAGAAAGGGAATATTCACTTGCCCCGTCTTTTAGTGCAGTAGTATTAATGGGCTTTGGAGAGTATTCTTGTTGGCCCAAGAGTTGGTGGCCAGGATCCAAACCTATTAGATGATGAAGTTGAACAATAACAAGAAAATAATCTCCAAATATTCCCACAACTCGCTTCCTCCTCTTCTTTTCTGAGGAACTCCCAAATTTTGTTTATTATATTCTTCGAATTAGAATGTAGTTTCTCATTCCAGGTGATGGTCAGGTAGTAGCATGCTGATAAACGCACAACAGAAGTAGTGTTCTAGACTTCTTCTGCCAAAGTGAACTTGGAGCGGAACATACTGCACCAGAACCAAGCTGGAGGGTTCCTTCAGTGTGCATTTGAAGACACTGCCATATAAAATGGATTGCCCTGTCATCACATGTGATGATTCCTTCACTACATGTGGAAGCACAAGCTTTATTTTCTGACAGGCCCAGAGTCATTCAGAGACGTAAGGGGAGAAAAAGACATTAAATAAGACAGGCTAATGTGGGAACACATGGGAAAGGTTTTACTAGTTTCTTTTGTGCTTGGGTTTTTTCGTTTGGGGTTTTTTTTTTCACTCTTTAGAGAACTGTGACGTAGATTGGTTTTAGCTATGAAGTGAGAAGGAAGGAAAATCAGTAGTGAAATGATGTTCTGTTAAACAAGAACCTATTTTATTTGACGCCTCAAGAGCTAACTCTTTAACTTGGCAGTAGTGCCCTCTAGGGTGTGACAGACAACTGCCACAATACTTGTGTTCGTTTTGGTAGATGGTTGCTGATATGCTGGCACTGGCCCAGTCCCATGCTTTGGCTTACTGCAAGTCTTTCCTTCCCCAGAGAGATGACAGCTTCTTTCTGTGGCTGCGCCAGATGCTGCATATGTAACACTGCCGTTCCTGGAGTGAACGCTTCTCAATAAGTGCAGAATATTATTTACTTTTTACTTGACTTCACACTTCTTCATCCCTTCCCCCAGGATTGATGGAGTTTCATTTCTTATCACCTGCTCCTGTGACCGCAGTCTCTCTCCAAGGTGAAGGAGACCTCGTCAATAAATAGCCCTCAATGCCAGTGAAAACAGGCAGGACTTTGCTACAGTCTCTTAGCAGGATTAGCAAGAAACTGGTCTGTCTTGCATACTAATCATGGTTTTGTAAAGTGGCATCTCATCAGACAGAGGGAGTTAGACCTAAGTAGGTGGGGAGGGGAAACACTTGGAAAGATGCCATAGTCCTTTTGATATGTCACCCTACCAGTGCTACATGGAAAGGCAGGGCAGCTCACTGATTTTTTGGGGGGTCAGCCTGGTAGTGTGCTCACTCTAGTAAGACGACTCGGTGCTTAATCCCTGAGATGAAGCCAGTGTCCTGAGATGTACATATGAATGCCTTTGTAGTCTGTTTGCTTTTTTAACTATTATTATTATCATTATTATTTTTCATGACCCAGAGGACCAAAGCTAATGGTTTCATTTATACACAGCATTCGCTTCTCTGCTTCCTATCTATTGTTCAGGTTCCTAGGATAACCAGTTTATTTCCAAGGATGACTTTCAGACCACTTTTTTCAACTATGCAAACAGCTTCTCTGCTCAGCTCTCATCCCGTTGAAGCAGCCATGTGTGGGGTGGCAGGGGCTATGTACTATCTCTGTGAGAGAGCTTTTGCCAGCAGGTGGAAACCCGCAAAGGTTTGCCTCTTTTTGCTGGCTTTGGAAATCACCTTCACCAGCATGTTCCCTCCTAGGGGAGCACTTCCTAAACTGTGGCAAGAATTAAAGCTTAGGCTGGGACATCACACCTGATTGACATTGATTTCAATGTGTATAGGATATTTGTGTGTCTTCAATCACCTCACGGGGAAAAGAAATCAGTTCTGAAAGGACAGCAAACTAAAAATGCAACATCACAAGATTATCAATGGGACAGACCTTAAATGTTACAGCACATGAAGACCCTGCAGCAAAAATCCAGCAAAACTATTGTAATCCTTGGACTGTGTTGAAAAGAATAAGGTTTTATGTTTCTGACAAGATACACTATGTAGAATGAAAGGGCATTTGCAGTCTGTTTTATTTGAAAACCTACATATGGTTTTGGTCCTTAGCACACTTACATATCAGAACTTTGCAGAATAACTAATAGTTATGTACCAGGGAAGGCAAATCCACTAAAAAGAAAAAATTATTAATTTACCCCTATGTAGAACTGAACATGAATAACTTAATTTTTTCCTTCTTTTTCTTGTCCCAACCAATAAGTGAAAGTGTGAAACCTGTTGCAGGAGAGTTTATAATTGAGGTACACAGCCAACTTCTTAGAAACTTTTAGTCTGCAAAAGCAAGGAGAGTTTAGAGTGCTTGATTAATTGTGAATTGCAGAATTTAGAGGCCAGTCTGGCACTTTTTCGATTGCAATTTACTGGAGCAGCTCATTCGAATGCCTAGTGACATCCTTTAATAGGAAGTTTTACAAGGAATATATTAGTGTAAAAATGTGTTAGTCATAAGGAGCTATTAGGTGTGTATATGCTGAGAATGACCTACAAAGCACTTTATTTCACATTATGGATATGTAATTCTTACTACCTGCTTTTCCTGGGTAAAAAAATTACACATATACACCTTAAGCTATTACGGTGTATGTAATAAGACTGCACAGTCAAAGTGTTAAGCCAATTCTCAGGAGGATCTTGGAAACTTCAAGTTCAAAATATTGTTTTTAAGTAAGATTTTTTTTTCCCTTTAAAAATAAGAATACTGACTTGTCTTTAATATTAAAATGAGTACAATTCCAGAAAGTCAAGACCATTCAAACCATATTTTGTCTTTAGTATGTTCTGTTGTATGCAGAGAGCTGAAGTTCTCTCACTTGGAGCTGTCTAACTTGAGTGTAGATTATGGTTGGAAGTTTGAGCAATAACTCCAAAGCATCATTGTTTAATGAAGTTTAGTCAGTGCTTAGTGTAATTTTAATTAATTTCAGTGCCTTAGAGGTAGTGTTGAAACAGAAAATTTTCTTGTGTACTTATTTCTATTCCGAAAAGGGAAAAAAAAAAAATCAAGCAGTTTTCTGAAATCAGCATAATATTTATCTTTCATTTAATGTTGCATTAACATTTTGTTGTCCTTGTGTAACCTCTGGAATTAAAACATTAGCATTTAAACATGTGAACATTTTCTATGTTTCCCCTGTTGCCTGCTAGCAATTTCTATTTGCTTTAGTGATAATTATTTTCGATTGGTACAACGACAGGCCCACACTATTCCCCTAGTACCTGCTCTACACCTATAGCAGATCCGCAGACTTTCTTCAAAGGAGCAATATTCCCTGACGTCATCGTTCTATAAATTAAAGGAATGGGCATTCATGAGGGGGAAGGAAGAGCTTCAAGTAAGAAATGTATTTCTAAAGGACTTAAAGCTCTGATTGATTACAAGCATTCAGGCAGCCTCATTCACCTCGGACAGTTTCTCTCAGTCTCCCATGGTGCAGAATCGAGGGGGTTTGCGGGCGTTGTATCCATCACGCTTTCCCACCCACTTCCTCTCCCGTCTCGCCCCTGCCTTCAGCCGTGCCTTCTCCATAGCGAGGTGGTTGCTATGGGAAGAACCCAGAACGAAACGCTGAGAGCTGCTGGTTAGCTCTAAAGTTGCTCATAAGGAACAGAAGTTATTTTGTTTTAGCTGTGCAGTTTTACACCTCAGAACAAATTGCAGTTGCTTTTGATGTAGTTTGTTGTTTCCAGACAACTAGTGATTCTGTACCCCTAAGGTTTAGCTGGCAAATCTAACAAAATTAACTCAATTCTAGTCTTTTGTGGGGTACCTTAAACAGAGTGAAGTTTCTTTGTGTTCCCTTTCTAGATAGGTAAGACAACAGTTTTTAAAAATGTGGTGGTTCCTAAATGCTAATGTTTGCCAGGTCTGCAACGTAGAAAGATTTTCTTTTTAATCTAACGGAAAGACAGAACAGACCTCTGAGTACGTGGGATTCATCACTTCCGTTTGTAAACGAGATCTCTAAACTGTCAGCCACGTCTTTGTATTTGCAGGAGAAATTTCCTTCATTTATTCAGAGAGCATTACATGTCATTGTCATTACTGCACAGTAGCCCCTCTGGGCTGACTGAAAAGGTTCGCTAAGCATAAAGCGATGAGAGTTCCCACAGAGGTTTCTGTCTTTCTGTTGGAAATGTATAATCAACTACAGGGCTGGATTACAAATTGGGTTGGTGCTTTTTATTCTCTGGTACCAAATTCAGGAGTTCTCTACTCAGTAGTCTCCAAAATGCTGCAATACAGAACAGGCGGAAAATTTTACAAGTGGGAGGTTATGTTGTTTAGTCTCTGTTTGAGTCTCTGCCATTAATAATGCAACACTGGGTAACCTGCCTTATATTTGAAGATTATTCTATAAAGCTTAAATTGCTGCTGTTACTTTCCTGGGGCAGAAAGGAGAACTTTTCTGCCTGAACTGCCATAACTTTTTGTAGTCTTGGTGGGATTCTGATCCATGTAAGCACCAAGATGTGGTACCACTGAATAAAAATTTCTGCTAGAATGGGCTACTAACAACTTTCCTTGGCCTCTCTGGGCACCACAAAGTCTCAGAGAAATTCTGCCTCTTCAAACAATGTACTTAATAGTAATACCATCTGCCAAATTACCTTTTCCCTTTCAAATTACAAACCCGAACATTGATTGGTTTGAAACAAGTCTTTCGTAAGACAAACAAAAGAAGGGTCAAGCGGTTTGAGGAGGAAAAACGAAGAAACTGTCATTGTTGTGAAGGCTGAATGTCAGACCATTTAGATTACACTTACGCAGTCTCTGACGGCTTGAACTCGTGTGATGCCCATGAATGAGCCAGTGCTATTCCAGTTTGAAGGGAGAAACCCTCTATTTCTGGAGTTACTAACGAGGTGGCTGGTTGTCAAGGCTGAAGTCTGGAAGAAGCTGTTTGGCTTTGAAGTAATACAGGTTTTTTGGCTTCCAGGAGGAGTTCTGTTACCCGGTGGAATGTCTGGCCCTGACGGTGGAGGAAGTCATGCACATCCGTCAGGTGCTGGTGAAGGCGGAACTGGAAAAGTACCAGCAATATAAAGACGTCTACACTGCTCTCAAGAAAGGAAAGGTAGGGCTGAGTCTGTGGATGCTCTGAAGCTTATTGAGGGAGGCCGGTCACACAAGCCTCCTGTTTACACATTTGTTTCTTACCTTGTATTGGAGAAAAAGAAGGACTATCCACCAAACTCCCCCTAAATGTGTAACATATGGGTCAGCTTCCTTGAATTATGTGCAGAAACATTAAAACTTTTAATGGAAATAACCTTCTTTGTTTAGATTGTCTATAAAAATGCAGTAGTGTTTGCAATTATCAGAGCATATCTGTATGTGTATGTTTTAAACTTCATTGACTAAAGTGATTTCTGGCGCCCTGCAGTATTGCTTGGCATTTCTATGCCAGAAAATAGAATTACAGCTAGCAGTAGGAAATTACAACAGGTTTTTCATATGAATCCTCACTATCAAGCAAAGAGGGGATGAAAGCCTTCAGAGACGTCAGACGATATGTGACCCCAGAAGGAGGTTTAATACTATAGAACCTGTTAACTAATACATTTTTTTTCTGTAAACTGCAGATTGGGAATTTGCGTTTACCAGTAGACACCGTGTCCTTTTCTCCCACTTTTGACTTGTGCTTCTCAAACACCTCCAGCAAGTGTCTTTTGACTTCACAGTGTATCTTACTTACAGGCCTACCCATGTCTAGTATGCAGATTTAATCTAAAGATTTAATACTTTTAAGGCAGAGGGACAAGAATCTTAAAATGTCATTCATTAGATTCAGCTGTTGCATATTGTCATGATATATAAAGCTTAGTAATGACCTGTTATCAAATCTCAAAGTAAATTGATGCTTTAATTAATTTATCCCACTATTAAAGGGTTGACTGTTATTTCTAACCACATTTATGTAGCATCACCCAAGTCTTTGGATCTCAATATGTCATCTTTTGTTTGACTGCAAAACTTTTCATAGTTCAATGCCTTTCCTTCCTAGAAATGTTCTTAAGCTGTGACCTCTACCTCCTTTGAATAAGCTGAATAGATGGCATTTATTATACCACTATAAAGCAGGTTTTCCTCAAGTAAGATTGTTGCAATAGCCTTTTCCTGCACCTCCTCGAGTTTTCAAGAATATAGGATTGGAAGAAAATAATCAAATGTTATCCCTGGCAAAACCTGACCCAGCTGGTTAGGAACAATTTCCAGCCTAAATGTATTTATGGCTGAATTTATGCCCATTTGTTCTTGTGTTTTTCAGGTGTAACAGTTACCCTTCTTCATTGCTGTTACTCTTACTTTCCCATTGCTTTTTTCTGTAGTAATGATATGAACATCAGCGAGGGAGGAGTAAAAATAAGTAAATAATTAACTGGCAAGTATTTAACTTAGGTAAAAAAAATGAGTATTTCTAAATACGTGAAGATACAGTTCTGGACCATTCTTTTCAACATAATCTTAGAAGTATCAACCCCAGAACTGGATGTAGTACTGCAACTGTGGTCTCACTGATGGCAACTGATAGGTGAAGTCATTACTGTGCGGGACTTTGCCTAACGTTGTGGACTTCTCTGTTCTTCTTTTAGCTCTGCTTTTGCTGTCGAAAAAGAAGGTTTTCTTTCTTTACCTGGTCTTACACTTGTCAGTTCTGTAAGAGGTAACTATTTAATATCTGTTAATAAGTGAATACCATTTCAGAGGCAAAAATACTGATTTATATGTTAGAAACTCCCAAATGTTTCTGCTGCATGCTGTTGACTTTTGTTGCTGTAACAAGTCAAGGTTAAAAAAAAAATATGCAAACCCAGATCCTTCCTAAGTGACAGAATTGCTTCCTTGGACTGAAACTCTTGGCTAGAAGTGAGCAAAATACCTATTTGTTCTTTTATGCTCTTGGGAGAGTGAGATGGAATTTATTTAGACTCCCCAATCAACACTTCCATAATCTCTTCTGTTGTGGAAAACATTTCCAGGCAATTTACTGTTTGGATTATTTTTTGAGTATTAGTGGGTGGAGAAGGGAAAAAAACGTGTGGATGTGGTGCTTCAGGACATGGTTTAGGGGGCATGGTGGTGTTGGGTTAACGGTTAGACTTGATGATCTCGAAGGTCCTTTCCAACCTTAGTGATTCTGTGATTCTATTCTTGATTTAAATGTAATTTTTCCCATTGAAAAAAATTATTCATGCTCTTACTTTCTTACACAGGCCTGTATGCTCACAGTGTTGCAAAAAAGTAAGTAAACAAACTTACAGTTAGACCCTTTCTAAAAAGCTGTAATCTTTTTAATGATACTGCATGTTCCTTCTGCTGTTCTCACAACAGATGCGGTTGCCGTCAAAGCCATATTCTACTCTCCCCATCTTCTCGCTGGGACCTTCAACCTTGCAAAGAGGAGAAAGTTTTATGAGGCCAGAAAAACCCTCTACCAGTCACCAGCGATCACTGCGCAGCATGTCCAGGTGAGAAACAACCCGAGCGCATGCGTGTCTGTTGGAAATGCTTTCCGAATGTTTCCTCTTCTGTTATCAGTCATTAATTACTGTCTTCCTGTTTTGTAGTTGTCAATGTTTCTAATGCTTGTAGTAACTTTTCTGAAGCCTGAAAATCCATGTCTCGTCCACTCATTGCTTTTATTTACAGAAATAGAAATACTAACACTGTGTCTTAAATGTTTTTCACATTGCAGGTGAAAAATGATATGAGCCTGGGGCAACTGTATTTCTGTAGCACCTCTGCAAAAATATCCTTAGTGTGTCTTTTTCTGGTGCGAATAGACTCTGGAGATACATCTCACAGGCTAGATTCACTCACTGAATGGGAGTTCAATGATGTCTTGCAAAGATTTATCTTCTTTTTCTCCTTGTTTTTCAAATTCTAATTTTCACTATTTTTTTTCACTTTGATACTATCAAGTTATCTACTGGTTTTATATCTTACACACAGATGGTTGTCAAAGCTAATCCGAGAAATTAAATGTAAAAGAAGTGCTCCTTTTTGAGGGGATCTACAGTATAAACCCTTTGCATAAATCACTAGTGCTAGGATGCTGTGTCAAATGAACCAAACACATCATCTATTTATAGTTATTAGTAAGGTGGTTTTTCCAAGGTAAATGTTATACATGCCCTCAGTTAGTGAGGGCAATTACCTTGCAATCTTGCCTGATCAGGCAGAAGTGTCCTCTCTGGTGTTTGGTCTCCTGGTGTCATTTTTGGGACAGGAGAAGGGAAGATTTAAATCAAGACCATTCTGATGTGCCATTTCCTGAAGGTGTCCCCTGGGGCCTACTGCCATGCTGCTAAATAATGTGACAGGTCCTGCTCTTTTGCCTTTCAGGTTGACCTCGAGGTCCAAATCTGTGGATAAGTCACAGGAAGAGTTTCCCAAAGAATTAATGGAGGACTGGAGTACGATGGAGGTGTGCGTGGACTGCAAGAAGTTTATTTCAGAAATCATCAACTCAAGCCGGCGCAGCCTATCTCTGGCCAACAAGCGAGCCAGGTTAAAAAGGAAAACGCAGTCCTTCTACATGTCGTCGCCGGGAACCTCTGAATATTGCCCCTCTGAAAGGACTATCAATGAGATCTGAGCTGTGTGCCTTTTTCTTTGCTTTTGTCTTCATGAGGTCATCATCCATGAGCAAGGTCACTGAAACTGGATTATCATTCCGTTGCTTCATTTCACTTGACTGGCTTGAATTTGCATTAGATCACAGGATTTCCTCCTCCAATGGTTCCCAGAGACGCAGAACGCTATGTTTAGATCTGTGCAGAATGATACACAACGGGTCAGCTGCTCGCACTGAAGAAAATCAGTAGTTTGAAATTGTTGCCTCTTTTGTATGTGTGCGTTGAAACTAGAAAGCCTTTACTTGCTTTCGATCTTTTTTTGATCTCAAATGCTTTGAATCATTTTTCAGGAGATGAGCTGAAAACATGTGTTTAATGGAGAACCAAATCTAACAAAGTGTCAGGGTTAGCACAGTAGCAAACAGTAAGTCATATTGGCATTACCACCCTCATAATGCTCATGTCCTAGTTGAAACAGCACCAGGCACCGAGGGTTAGCGACCGTGGTTGAAACCATCTTTCTTTGAACTGTTTCGGTTGCTCTGAGATCAGTTCGGTTGCTCAGCACGGCACTCTACAATGGCTCTGTCCTAGGGCAAAATACACAACGAAGCTCTTGGCCCGTGCAGTTGGCCATTCCCCTGAGCTGCTGTATGTTTTAAGCCTTAGTGCACTTCTAAGTGTCTCCTGAGCAGGTTTTAGTAATTTAACTTCTACCTTGAATGTATGATGATGACTACTAGTAGCAGTGAATTTTAGTAGTAGACAGAGTTGTACAGTTTATGGGGAGGTTGGGAAATAAGGGAGGCTTCTAATTTTAACTGAATACCTGTAAAGTTTTTCTCATGGTTACTCAGAGAAAACGGTGGGTAAGGTGTACATTTGTATTATAATGGAGCACACAGATACTGCTATAGTTATGTCTGACAGCATATCCACTGATAACCCCATTTTTTCTGGGGTTTATAACTTGGCTGTAAAAATTCGTGTTCTGCTGAAATTTGGGACAGGGCTGTCTCAGATTGGGAGCAATCTCTCTTTTTTCCCTTTTATCTTTTTTCGTTCTTTTTCTCTTTTTAATTTGCTCATGGAAGAGTGCTAGACTGGTTGTTCAGAAGTTCCGACAACCTTACAACGTTAACTGACATCTCATGCTTTTTTGCACTTTTTTTATATTCAAAATACTTTTTTAAAATTCAAGCATAGCCAGAGTTTAGTCAATAATTTGGGGCCAGATCATTTTGGTATTTAAAAACAAGCTAACATAGCCAAGTTATTAATACTTGAAAATCAACTACTGTAACTTTTTCATAAATTTTTAATACCCTAAGGCGTATTTAATATCTATATAGCAGTGTATTATAGAATGACGTAGCAGAAAAGTTTCAGATCTATTTATTAACATTTCTATACTTCAGATTAATGAGAGATACCTCAGAACTGCTCCAAAGTAGCTGGGACTGGATTTCCGTAACATCATTTTCAAGCCGTATTAATCAAAACAGATTCTCCTGTCCAAATCTCATGCATTGAAAGGCCCAAGAGAAGGCAGACTGCCCCGCCACCCCGGTAAGGCACGGTGCGGAGGCTGTGGGGCACCTGGGGAGGTTGGCTCCCAGGCGGTAGCTGGGCTCCGGTCCCGCCACGGGCTGCCTCCTGCTGCCGCGGGGAGCCAGGCTTCCCCTTCAAAGTGTGTTTGCATGTTACATTCCAGCCTTCGGAGCAGCCACTCCCATCATATCTTTTAAGGTGATTTGAAAAGCACATGCAAAAGTCTCCTTAAACCTTCCCAGGGACTCATCCATCCTTATTTTTCTTTAAACACCCCCTTGGAAAATGAGAATTTTTGCATAGGCAGGGCTTATTGAAATAATGTTTTCAATTTTTTCTGAACCAATGCAAACAGGAAAAGCAGGGCTCAAGGCTAACTCTCCCTCGTAGCTGCCCCATGTAAGCCCAGCTGCCGGGGCGCTCTCCTCGGGGTGCCTCCGGAATCGTGCGTGTTAAAGTGCCGAGAGTACTGGCGTGCGGTAAGGCTGTGGGGTTGCAGGAGGTGAGCGGCACGGGCAGGCTGATACAAAAGGTCTGCTGTTGCTAGAAGGGTCGCCTGATCTCAGTCACATCTGCACTTTTTCTTATTTCTGTGCCAAAACCAGGCCGTGTGCTTGCTGCACAGCACGTCAGGAAAACTAGACTGAAAGAAATGCAGGAAATCTCACTTTGCATCTCCCCTGTTGTTGTTTTTAGCATTTTC
Organism: Phaethon lepturus; assembly: GCF_000687285.1. Lineage (NCBI taxonomy): Eukaryota > Metazoa > Chordata > Aves > Phaethontiformes > Phaethontidae > Phaethon > Phaethon lepturus. The sequence continues at coordinate 126,463 of NW_010526908.1, forward strand.
TCCTGGAAATGCCCTGGCCACATGTTACAATCGCTCCATCCTCTGCTCGCAGTCCTCTCCCCTGGCATCCTCAAGCCGCTGAGGTGCAGCGTATCCGGCGCGTTTATTTTCCCCTTTGAGAGGGATGTAGGGCGTTGCAGAGCAGGCAGGATCAAGGGCTAAGGCAGTCCCGAGCATGCGAAGGGAGACGAGTGCCCCATGGCACGCCTGCGCCATCCATGAGCTGTGCCCC
>NW_010526909.1:0-5811 GCF_000687285.1 Phaethon lepturus
CCACAAAGCCCAAAAACCAATGCCCATAAAATTAGCAGAAGTTTTTAAACATAAAAGTTGGATCAATTTTCAGACCACTTTTGTCTTCAAGGTACGGGTTTCAGGGAAGAGTACAGGAATGTCAGAAGCAGAGTTTCTGTTCTGAAAATCAACATTTCCCATCTAAAAATGTTTTGCTGAAGATTTCCAAGCCATTTTACTTCTAAAAAGACCAAAATCAGGAAGACACAGGAGACACTGAACTACAGAATTTCATTGTCACTTGAGGATTCTTCAATAGAGATAAACTAAGTTACCCCAAACAACTGCTCAGTGTGAAACTTTATTTCACTGACAAGTAAACATTTTATGGAATTAGTTTTTATCCAGAAAGTAGCGCTAAGGAGATGGGCAGACTTTTCCATATTTTATTGCCTAGTATCTTGCCCAGAAATCGCTACGCACCTAAGGTTCAAATTCACGTTTTACCTGATTCAGAATAATCAGAGATGAAAAGCTCTTCCCTGAATCAGACGGAGCAGGACTTGAACTTGGAGCTGCCCATACCCCAGACTAGTCCCCTCACTGGTGGGGATTCAGCACTCACATCTCTTGCCAAATTGCAACATTTGAACAGAATTCTGTTTATGCAAAAACATTCAAAAAGTGTTAGTTTTCATTCCACTGTGGAATTGAAACCAAACTTTGAAACCTCAGAATTGCTGCAAAATTGCTAGTCAGCTCAAATGGCTGCTTTGTGTCTCGGAGCTTGCAAAATAACTAGATCACAGTCTCAGCTCTGGGCCCATATTTTGTGACTGTGTGTTTCTGGGGATTCTTAAAAGACACTAGACAAGCTTGCAACACATCAGTGCCGATATGTTTAACCTGAGTTCTGCCACTATCAAAGATATTCTTGCCCTGCTGTGTGCCGTTGACTAGCAGTTGAATAGGCAGCAACTTTGGAACTCACACAAGCAGCAAACAGCACTGAAGTAGTTCTGTCAGGACTGGCTGTGCATTTCTGCTGCCCTGTGCGTTGAAGTATGGGTCCTAATTTTATTGCAGTTGTTGTATTTCTTGTTTCCGAGGTTCAGCGACACCAAAGTTCAATCAAAGGCACCTAACCCAACCTAAAGAATTTGCAGGCAAAACCATGTTGTGCTTTGAAGCTTCCTGACTTGAATAGGGGCTGTACAGTGTTTCCATTTTCTTGGCACCTGAGCCCTATTCCCTAAAGGCTTAGGTAGTGTTAGGGGTTGTGCAGATGGCTTGTGCTTAGTTTAAACCACATACAGGAAGCTTTCTTTTAGCTCAACTTCTCTATTGTTATGCTATATTAATAGGCTCTTTTGAAGCTTAAGAAAGGACTGATCTGCCTAAATAATAGTTCTGGGTGGGGAAAGTTATTTAGGAGCACATTTGCAAAACCTGAAAGGCTGTTTCTTTTAACCATTTTCTTGCCTGCCTGTGCAGCCAGGTTTTGCTCATTCCAGTGCTTAGAAAGAGGAAGCTGCACTCCCATTTTTGAAATTGTGGGGCTTGAGTCATAGGTATTTATTTATAAGCAAATGAACATATTTATTCTCAAATTCCTGCAGTCAAGCCAGAAAATGCTGGCTAGCCACTATGCAAACATAGAGATATGCTCTGAATTTTGATCCTGCCCTGACTTTGTACACAGATTCAACAGAGAAGTACCCCAACCTTAGATTGTGCTGGAAGGGCTGATTTTGTACTGCTCATATCAGCGGTCAAAATCAAAGGCAGTTCCAGAAGTGCCTTGCTTGGACCAACCCTCAGTGCCACCAGCTCTTTGCTGCTGCTGTCCCCTTTAATTCTGCTGGCAGGCAGCTCAGTCCCCTCCTAAGCTTGGGGTTCAGCCTTGTCAGTCCTGGCACTCAGTTCTCCCTGTTGGGTGCTCATTCTTGCACGTCCCAAGCCTTGAGTGGGACTTCTCTAGTGTCTTAAAAACTGAAAATGAGCACACCCTTTGCCCCTGTCGCTTTAGGTGGGGACGTGCCACTGTACGCTTTTCACCCGCTGCCTCCCTACTTCCTCCAAGGAACTGTGCCAAAGCGGATGTGTCACTTTGCAGCAGGGGTGCAGGACAGTACGGTGCTCAGGGGAAGTGGCCAAACTGCTCAGCTTCTGCTTTGATTAAAATATTTTTTTTCATTCTTTTTCAAGTGACATTTGCAACATCAACAGTTTCTGTCTTCCACCCAGAAATTCCTCTGCACCACAAGCAGAGCTTTCTCTTGTGCAAAAAAGAGGAAGAGCCAAAGGGGCTGTGAAGTCTGCTGGAGACTTCTCAGCTGTAGGCCAAAATAATACAGCCTGCTCTAGGGCTTTACAGGAGTGATCACAGACCCTCACACAGGTAGCTGTAACAGTCAAGGAGTGGCAGTTTTTGTGTGAGTTTCTTCTCATTTAGAGCTGAACATGCACCCAACTACCTCCAGCTGCTCGGACTCATGGCGAGAAATTTGAAAGAGAACTAGTATGTTTTGTTTTTTTTCTCACTCATTTAGAAAGTCATTTGTATTTCAGATGTCTGGGCTACATATTACAGCTCTGTGGCAAAGAAAAAGGACTTAAATGGCCCTAAAGGGCATGTTCATTTTTATTAAGAAGTATGGTATAGATGACATATTACTCAGTTCCAAGAGCAGAGTCCAAACTTCAAACATGCTTTCTTGTGATCAAGAAAAAAACAACAGAACAGAACCCCACACATTCACCAAAACTATGTTATCTGATTGTTACAGATCATAGTTGCATTCATGCAGTTGTGGTCTGCTTGCAGCCAAAACTCCGAAACAGCCATCCTGCAACATAGTCAGTTCTCCTCCGCTGGGGTGTTTCCCAAGTTCTTTGTAAAGCAGATTTTCTGAGAGCGAAGAATGCACATGGGAATAAGCAATGCAAATCTTCTGTTTACTGGCAGTGACATTGGATTTCTAAATATATTCCCCCAGTAAGGGCCATAACAAAACCTGAGGCTTTCTCCCCCTCTTCAACGTGTTGAAAAGCAGAAGGGGTGCCTGTAATCTGTGATGAATTTTTAAGTACTTTTTAATTTAAATTTTAAAAAGTTTAAAATTTACAAACATTTTGTTGCCAAGGGCTATCACTTGAGATAAGCATTGTGGTTCACGTGAGTGTGGAAGAAAGGATTGGTTTAAAACGCTCTTTTGTATAAATGAAGGAAATGCATTCTTTGTAGGTGTTGGTAGTGAATGCCACTGACCTGTGCTAGCCAGGAAAGTCAGTGCTAGAAAGGCACTTCCTCTTCCTTGAAACCCTATGAGAAAGACTAGAATTGAATTACTTGCCTTACATCTGGTTGACGAACGTTTCAAACAGAGGAAGCACATCCTGGTTCAGGATTTAGGCTTTCTGCCAAATAAAGAAGAATATACTCTTCAGATGTCCCATCACCTGCCTTTGAATAGCTGATGGCTCCTGCTTCTTGCCAGCTAACTGTGTTTCCAATGGAAAAGTGATTACAAGAGAAATTGGAGGATCAGAGGTAGCGCTTGTTCCAATCGTAAAATCTTCTCCCCTACCCGTTTCAGCATTGCTCACCTTCATTTTGAGAGGCACAGAGTAGGGGAGGCAGAGGCTTGTGGCTAATGTAGTTAGTGGCAACTTCCCTTCAGAGCTTATTAAACTTTTCCTTTTCATATGGTCTTATTTGGCCTGATACACAGAACCTGAGTCAGCGACGTTGCTGTAAGCATCCGCCAGTGTCGTGCTGCCAACACAAGCCACTTGCTTAACGCTGGTGGAAGCTTCATTTGTTTTAGTCTGTTCAGGTTAAACTCCCACGGCTCCTTCCAATCAATCCCCTCCCTCATGGAAAGATAATACAGTACATTTGCTCTGACTCAAAGGAAAAAAAGAGGCTGGGAGAGTACATTTCCGTGTGTCCGATCAAATTGGGTTCAGATAAACTCTGACCCTCCTTCTTTAATCTAGTTTCAGAATACAACTGTTCCCTTTTAAACTGTTTGTCTTCCCTAAGAAATACTGAACTAGAAGGTAACTTCTACAGGTGACAGAGCAGCTCTCACCTCTAGAATAATGATCTGTACCATTCCCAGAACATCTCCCTGTTCTAGAGCATGTCCCTGTTGTTCTTCTGTTCCCTATATGTTTGTCCTAAGAATGTGTTAGTGTGTGGACTGCACCAGCTAGGGCGTTTGGAGTGAACCATCTACTGCTTTACAACAGAACAGCCAGTGTACAGCCAGCAAGTGACACACAGAGGAACTTTTCAAATACATAAATCCATGCAAAAAGTACGTGGGGGGGTGACAATTCTGATGTGTCATGCATGCCTGATTGTGCCTGCAGGATTCAAACACCTGTGTACACACAGGTGTTCGAATTTGTTCTAGCAACGCTCCTGCACATATATCAAAGTATGAGAATGGCTTTTGTTTCTCAGATGTGCATGCAGGCATACGTATTGTGCTTGAATATTAACATGCAGTAGTTGTGTGTGGACAGGTTTCCTGAAGTTGTCTTTGCATGGATCCTGATGAAATATACCGGATCTGGATTGATAACTGGGCAAGTGGGAATTCACATGCTGCATTGTCTATTTATTTATCTGAAAATTTATGTGTTCTAGTAATTACTGGTTAAATGGGCAGATTTGTCAAGAGTACATCAACAGAGGAGGTGCAGGAGACTTTGGCTGAAGAAAGTGAAGGTTTCATCCATAATGTATTAAGAGCCTGAGAGAAGAACAAAGCTATTAAATTACATTAGGTTCTTGCTCATTCAGTTCTGGCTTTTTCTAAAATAAGCAGACAGGGCAGTCCTGGTAAATGGAGGCCTATATGCAAAACAACATTTTGAAGTAAGAAAGCAGTGTCAATTTTTATTATTTACTGTTAGTGGAGAAGATCATGTATTGCACTCTGGATAAAAACTATAATTAATGACAGCCTCCTGTATATGTACATTCAATGTATGCCTGCCTTCTGTTCTTCTTTATAGATGACCCTCATAAGCCAGAGGAGAAAGATGAAATTTCCAAAGTCACAATCATAAGTCTTGTCCCATTACTGGTGATTTCTGTTGCTGTGATTGTTATCTTTTATGCTTACCGCACTCATAAGAAGAGGAAGCTCAACAAGGCATGGGAGAAGAATGTTAAGCCCAGGAAACATAAGGACTGCAGTGATGTTTGTGCCATTATGTTAGATGATGACCGCTCAGACATCAGCTCTACCTGTGCCAATAACATCAACCACAACACAGAATTGCTGCCCATTGAATTGGACATTGTTGTTGGCAAAGGAAGGTTTGCTGAAGTGTATAAAGCCAAATTGAAGCAAAACACATCAGAGCAGTATGAAACTGTGGCAGTCAAGATTTTCCCCTATGAAGAATATGCCTCCTGGAAAACTGAGAAAGACATTTTTTCAGATGCAAACCTCAAGCATGAGAACATCCTCCAATTCTTGACTGCAGAGGAGCGTAAGACAGATCTTGGTAAACAGTATTGGTTGATCACTGCCTTCCATGCTAGAGGAAACTTGCAGGAATATCTCACACGGCACATTATCAGCTGGGAGGACCTCTGGAAGCTGGGTGGGTCCTTGGCCCGAGGGATTGCCCATCTGCATAGTGATCACACACCCTGTGGTCGCCCCAAAACACCTATCGTGCACAGAGACCTAAAGAGTTCCAATATCCTGGTTAAAAATGATTTAACCTGCTGTCTCTGTGACTTTGGGTTATCCCTGAGGCTGGATCCTTCTCTGTCTGTGGATGACTTGGCTAACAGTGGGCAGGTAAGTTAAAAGTTTGAAG
>NW_010526909.1:5842-15522 GCF_000687285.1 Phaethon lepturus
GGGGGGGGGGGGTGTTGTACCAGTTGGTTTGTCAGTTCGTGGAGTGAAAAGAGGGAAAAAACCTTGCTGCCATATTTACTTAAAATCATTAAAAATTAATGTGAAATTGTTTATAAACAAAGAGGCTCCAAACTTAACATTAAAGCAACAGTAAGAGAATTGCAGTGTAGGTTTTGTTATGATCGGAGAGCTGCATATGTATGCGATGCAATCATCCTCTCTATACACTTACAGTAAGCATGTATGAGCTTGTTAGCAACTGTTTGTGGTGCTGCTGCAGTGCACACACACGATCTGGATGTGCTTCACATCATTGTGAGGTTGTGCCGCAGTTTTCATGCCTGATGGCATTACAGTTTTGTCTGAGTAGACCCACTCCTGGTATACACCAGCATATGTGAAGTCAGTCCTCTGTCCTCAGGAGGTATAAGCAGATAACTAGAGTGATAGATAATCACTTTAAAAGGCCAAAAATAAACTTGTTTAAGATTATGGTACATTCTCCACATGCAAGCATATGCAAGAATGTCAAATAAAAATAATTGCCCTGTTGTGCTTTTTCAACTAATTAGCATGGATAATACTCATCTACTTCACAGGGATGCCAGGAGGATGTTTATGAATGCTTTGAAGATGAAATTTTTCAAGTGTATCTCTAAATATTGGCTCTTCTAATGAAAACTCCTGTAGTATAAATTCAGATCATTTGTTAAGTTGATTAATTCCTAATTATTTAATTATACATATATTTATACATGTATTTTTATATTTATGTTTTTATACATAGGTCCCATCAAAGCTTGTCCATTGACACTGACTTTTATTTCATATAGAACTAATATTTTGGTTTAGAATGTTTTCAGGGACAGCTCTTCAGTCAGTAGTGCTCTGTTGAGTTCATGGGAGCTTTGCTGTTGTTTAGCTAATGAAGATCTGTCTTTGAAAGTCTCCTTAGTGAGAGGCAGCTGTCCTGATCTCATTTTGAGAACGTTTATTAACCAGAGCCAGGAGCGAATGATAACCAGTGCAGCCATATTTAAAATAATACAAACACTACTCACAGTTACCTATCATTTCTCTCCAGTGTGCCAGAACTTTTTGGAGTGCAGTGAAGCCATACTATATTGTCAGTCATAAGACTGGTCCCATTTGGAATAACGTGAAAACAGAGTATTCATCACTGTAAGGCAGGGGCTCTGAAACTCAACGCCACAGACTCTTTGATTGCTTAAAGCCGACCTTTATTTCAAGCTGATTTCTCTGGCTTTGCTGACAGACACTTGGAAGTAGGAGGACAGCATTGATACTGCCACTTCCACAGTTCACACCGACACTGACAACAAAGTACAGTGCTGCCCAGAGCAGATTGCTGCTTTGGAGTCAGTGTCCTTGGGCACTGGTGTTGAGGGTCACTTTTATTTTGTTTAGCTCCAGTGACTCTGGGGGCAACCCAGCTAGTGTCATTCTTCCCTGTGACAAGGATGGTGTGAAGTGACTCCACTTCAACCTCCACCTTGTTTCTTCTGGGCACACAAGCACCAAACACTTAAATTCCCCAACGTGCCAACTTTAGTGCTGTAGCTTTTGCTAAAGGGGTCTTGCATCAGGATTTTCCTTATGCATAATTTCTGTGCTTTACCTTTTGACTCAAACCTTTCCTACCAGGAGGTCCAATTTTTTAAAGTATGTAATGGAGCTGACCCAAATTTTAATTCAAGAAAACCTTTAGCTTCCTATGAAATAAATAAAAGAGTGTAAGTAAGTATTTTACCATTTTTCTGGTCAGCCTTAGTAATATTCAAGGCAAGTTGTTGGGGTTACAAAGCCATCTTCTTTCCCATCAACCCCACTACTTTCCATATTATGCAAATGTAGACATTATTGACTATAAAATACCAATGCCCTTAGTGACTAACTGGAAACCGTCTTTTCTCCCATTAGAACCTTTGCAGTCTTTTCACTTTGGCCACCTGCGATGGTTAATATTTGCAGATGTTGCATAATATGACCTCATAAATCTGAGCCTCTGCAGTTCCTCACTTCAGCAGCGTCAGCAGCCTTGTAACAGATGGTCTCCCTAATCAGATAAAGAGAGGTATCTACTATGAGAGGACTGTCAGACCTCAAGGCACAAAACATCCCCCAACAGCTTGAAAGAAATATAAGGTCTCCAGTTAAAAAGATTCAAGAGTCATAAAAATTACAATGTACTGCAGGAAGAGAGACGGTCCATCACCAGAAGTTACGGAGAAGCAAGAACTGAAAGGAGACTGATACTTGCAAAGAGAAAGCATATCCAGACTCCAGAGGGGCAACAAACTCTGAATTGCTGGAGTTTAGGTACCTAAAATGCCTTTGAGACTCGTGAGTCACCATTCTGCAAGATGTAGGAAAAGTATCTTTGACCCAAAGACCTAATACTCTAAATGCAGATAAAAGGACATAAGCAGAGTGGAACACATGATAAATCCTAAGGAGGATGGAAATGGAATTGACTTGATAGCATTCTTCAAGTCATTTTAATTTTTCTCTGCATTTCCCTCTGTACTTTTTAGTTACAGGGCTTCATCCTCCATTGCCCAGAAAAGCTGCGGGATCATTTTCACTGCTGCAAAGAGGGTGTGAAATGCCAGACCAGAACAGCACTTTGTGACAATGTTAAGAATCTGTATTGAGGCACCATTAACTTTAACTCTTGTTAAAATCAGCAGGGTTTGGGGTGTGGGACTGTGGGCCATAGTGTACAAGTAACCTGTCTTAAGCTTTGGATGGGATCTGCTTGGGGAAGAAGTTGGGGAGGAGGGGTGACAAATGGGGGCCAGGAACAGCCTCTGCTGCAGTTTCCATATGTTCATGTTGTATAGGGGAAGGAGATGCTGGTCAGCTCAGTGGTACTGAGACATGATTGTTCCAAGAACGCGTTCAGCGTATGGTTGTTGCACACATGCTTGGCCTTAAATTCGTCACAGGGTCAATGTAATAGGAAATTTAACTTTGGGACTGATCACACAGGTTTTTTTCTGGTCTCTGTTTATAAAGGCTTTGATCCTACAACCATTTGGATATTTTTGACACAGAAATTCTCTGCTGTTGCAGGGTCTTATGACAAAGCTATGTCCTTGATCTTTCCTGCTGTCTTCTTATGGTACATTGCACTTTTTGTGGAACATCTTCCCATTTGCCCTGAGCCTGGGGTGATAAGATGTCTTTACAGAAGCTTGTAAAATGGATATCGTAGGGCTCTCTTAGGACTGTACATTTACTATGTGGCTGCCTGCAATTGCAGTCCCAGTAACTGAAATGATCTTTTGCAGTCCTGCTTGCCGCTGGGCTCCGGAGTGATTGCTGTAGTGCAAATAGCTCATTTAAATCACAGGTCCTACTGCATCACCCACTTGTGCTTGTTCATCTCTGCAATTAACCAGTCTCCAATTTTAAGCTGTCTTTGCCTGATGAAAGACTTTTATTATGTTTGCAGTTCTTCAAGGGGGATAAATTTTTTATACCTATCTAGCAAAGAGTTTGTCATTTGAGAAATGACACTGTTGAGAAATGACACATTGTTGAGTTTTGAATTTGAGTGTCACTCAACATCACTGTTGAGTGATCCAAAAATTCTTCCTTAAATCCTTTCTTGTGATAAAAAGAGACATTTAAACTTTGCCTTCTGTAATGCAAGGTCATGACCTAGATCTCAGCAAAGCTGCTAAAATCATTGCTGAAAACTGCTCAGTATGAATAAAGTTTATGAGAAGAGCTTTTCAAACAAAGGGGCCGATTTTTGGTTTCGATTCAAATGTGTGTTTCTGCATTCAGTATTTGTGTATTTGCTTTCTTCTGCCAGGCCTGAATTTACTGCTTTCCTTTTAAGCCTACCATGAAAAGAAACAGCTAACACCGTAATATGCAGCGCAAAAGAATACGACGTGTTTCTTGCTCAACTGAAAGACACTCAGTCAGTGGCAATTGCTTCAGGCCCAAAGGGCAGAGTTTATCTGTGAATAGTCAAAGAGTGAGAAAGCTTGTCAGTGTCAAAATTATTTGCTTAAGGAATTAAAAATGGCTGCTTTTTTTTTAATTTCTTTACCAAGGGAGGTGCAAGTTGGTAGTCAGGACAATGCCAGATTCCCCTGGCAGCAGAAAACACAACCTGTGCCAAGTATGGCCTGAATTTCTGGATATGTGTCAAATGGCACCATTTCTGTGAAAGCTGAGGTTAAATCACAGCAGAATCTAAAACATGAATTACAATTTCAGCTCCTGAGCTCTCCCTGATCTCCTCTTCTGTAGGTTGGCACAGCAAGGTACATGGCCCCTGAGGTTCTGGAGTCTAGGATGAACCTGGAGAATGTGGAGTCCTTCAAACAAACAGATGTGTACTCCATGGCTTTGGTCCTCTGGGAAATGACATCTCGCTGTAATGGTGTCGGAGGTAAGTGCTGTCAATGTTCTTCTCTCTAAAAGTATGTTTAGACAGATGTGCTTTTGTGGTTGTCTGGTTTTTAACTCTCACCAGTGTTTCTAGTGTATCTGGATGCTGTAAATTAACAGGCCTTTGGTAGTATGAGATGCACACGTGCATGAGCAGGCTTGAAGGGCAAGCACCTGAGAGCACAAGAAAATAGGTCCTCAACTGGTGTAAGGATAAATCTGCTGTTAGGTAGACGACTTCTAAAGATTATTAATGTCTGTTTTTTCCCATAGCATCTTGAGTAGCCATGGATTGACTCAGTCTGGTTGACCTCACCCAAAATGACTGGAAACATAAGACATTTTGAAATATTAAGACCAAGAAGTGATAACTGTCTCCTCACGGAATGTTAATTCTGAAACCTAATGAGGGCCAGTTAAGTGTCACAGTTGCTTATTGATCATTTCACTAAGAGGCATCATAGTGATACAAAAACCTTCCTGCTTTCCTAAAATCCCCAGCTGCTGCTCGTCATGTTTTGTGATGTTGCAAGAGATCACCCATATGAGAAATTAAGGGATGTTTGTTGTATAAAGTGCAGTAACAAAATGAAAATGATTGGAATTGACTATCAGGACAGCTCCAGGAAGAGCTGCTATGTTTGTTCATATTCAGAGTTTGTTCACTGAAACAAAATTTCCATTTCTGCTTTGCCTAAAGCTGCCCCAGAATTCCCAGTGTGCAGCACTGGTATGTGCTAGAAATCAGAAAAGTTGCTGTTGAGATATCTGCATTACATATTGCCATGTTTGAAGATTTTCATCTTACTTGAGGGACTAAAATGAGACTAAGTTACATATAAAATTCTTCAGTCTGCTGGAATTGTCTAACATTCATTCTAACAAAAACTGCTGCACAGTCCAGGGCTCTCACAGGCAGCCTAAGGAGTGGGGCTGTAAAAGGTAACGCTAATGTGGATATTGCAGCAGATATGCAACTACGATTTGATTTGTTACCCTTCTTCCAAAACCACAGAGGCTCCCTTTTCATCGGACTTGGCACAGTTCCATCTTGAAGGGCTGCCACAGGACAGGGCAATCTTGCAGGCTAGAGCACTATAGCATGAGGAACGTAGTGTACGGGAGGAAAACCAGTGTCTCATGGGACGATTTGCATAACTGCTCCTTGTTTCTCTACCAACATCCGTGGGATACCACAAGGGTGTCCGTGGAGGCCTCTGAAGCCACTCTGCACAGTGGCTGTGTGGCTGCATCACGGTGTCTGTGTGCAGGAGGGAGGACTGCCTCCACCTCAGCCTCCTCCTATGTCTGACCAACATTTGGTCTTGCTGGGTGGGCTAGATTGTGGGCAACAGATTTGCCCCTGTTTGCACCCTGCCGGGAAAGCTACAAAGCGAGTAAGTGTGCAGAAAGCTAGTGCTAGCATAAAAGCATGAATAAAAATTCTTTTCTAGTCAAACATTTCAGGGAAAAAACATTTGGTGCTTCAGGAACTGAACCTCAGTCTGGCATATTCCAAGGCAAACCTATCCACATTTAACTGTTGTGGTCATGCCTGTTTCGAAGTGCACTGGCACAGCCTCAGCCTTTCATTAGCGCTTGGTAAATGTGGCTGAAGAGATTTAAAACCTGAGAAAAAGGATCTTTGCCCTGTCTCTTGAGCTCTCCCTGTTTCTTGCATTTAGGAGCTCACCTTATTAATATAAATATGAGCTGTTCACTGTGGAGTCTTGTGTCTTTGCTGATGCCTGAGTCCCTTCCTGTTCATATTTGCTGAGTGCAGCAAAATGGAGATTGTGGCAAAAGCAAACCTTATTGCTGCTGTTCTCAGAAGGCAACTGCCTAAAAGAGGATATAAAGGGAGTTTCATAAGGAAGGAGAATCACCAGCATGTTCAGCTAGAAGAGACTGACCCATTATAACCTTAAGAAGAAGGGCTGAAGTCATTTCAGGAAAAGGAAAGATTTCTCTGGCCCAACATCCCCTCTGCTTTCAAGGTGGAGCTTAACCCCCCACCCACATCGTGATTTTCCCTGTTCATTTCATCCTTCAGTCATCCTCATCTCACATTTCTTGAATTTCGCTTCTGTATTTCAGTCATCTTTCCAGGGGTGAAGTCCTCAGCAAAACCACAGGAGTACTTGGGCAGACCTGTAGGGGGGTGGAACTTGGGCTTAGTGTCCCCCATCCAGAGCAGTTAAATACAACTCCCGGGATGTAGCTCCCTTGTCACTGGTACTGAGCTGCAGCAGCATTGAACAGTTTCTCTCATTTCCTTCTTAGATTTTCCCCTGGTTCGTGCAGTCTGGCTATCTTTGCAACCAACTGGTGAAACACCCTTGCAGTGATTCATGACTGCAGCTCCCCCTCTGCTTTCTCTCTCCATCCGTCACTCGTGAGACTCCCTTCCCTCCTCGCAGCCTTCCCAAGGAGCTGCCTCCACTCACGCAATCCTCTTTTTTTCTTCCTAAACAGTTAGATAAATGACCTCGCGTATAAGCCGGAGTGGGCTGACCTGATTACAGCCAGTCTTTCCAAAGGAGCCTAAAAGATGTAGGCACCGTCTTCACGGGGCTGGCTTGACCGTGGTGTCAGCTCCCTGTGGCTAGAGAAAGCCCGTGGCAGTTTAGAGGGCAGGAGTGGCAGTCTAAGCCGAGGCAGTGACATTAGCAACCTTCGTTAGGGAGGGAAGCCTGTGGGGGGGCTAATTGCCATTCAGCCACGTAAAGGTACAGCGGCTTACTTCTTTTACAAAGGGAGCTCTCAGGACGCGTTTGTCAGCGTGCGGGTGTTCGGTGAGTGTGGGAGGTGATGGAGGCAGGTCCTTTCACTACAGCAGCTTTGTCAAACACAGTCTCCACGCTCTGCCAGGCCTTTTCAGTCAGCAGACGTTTAAACAAAAATACCCAGCAGCATAATCCATGCTGTGAAGCTGCCGTAGTAAATAAGCAGGTGGGGATCGGCTTTTGAGCAAGGCCATGCTGTTCACTGTTATTTTGTTGTGCTAAATACGGAGAAGCGTGCTAAATACGGACAATCAGTAATGGGGCACAAGGGAAAGGGAGACAGAGGCAAAGATCGAGTTTGACTGATTTTTCACTGGAGTATAATTTAAGAGGCATATTTAGAAACTCAGCAATACTACTTTGGGGAGAACATCAAGTGCTCCGCGCTGCTGTTAACTTGGTATTTCATTCAGCGCAACAGCTGTGCACCAGATGCTGCACGTTGCAAGAAATATAATTTTCATCTCAACCACTTGCTTTCAGAGCGGCACAGCTTTGGCAACTGAGGCAAGTGTAATTTCTCTGACAGCCTCCTAGAAAGAAAAGAAAACCATCTGTTTTGTATTGGAGCTGCTACGGGTGGAGGACTGTTGGGGGTGGCAGGGGAGAAGGAGAGGAAGGGGCACTTCTGAGTACATGGGGCTGGTGAAGAGGGAGAAGAAAACCCCCCTCGGAAAATGGCGACGTTACTCGTGCAGTATTTGTACTGCCTGGAGTGGTGGCTGGTTTTGGTATAGCAGCAGAGCTTTGTTTGAAATGGCAGCCTTGCTTTAGCAGAGGTTTGTTTAATGTGAATAAAATCATTAATTAAGCCTATTTGGGAAGAGTCATCCAAGGGCCACAGTTTGGTAGCTAAACACTTGTGCATCTTGTAGCTGGTGAAATGCTCGGCTTTCACCATATTGTCGTGGAGAGGTGGCAGTTTCGGGCGGCAGGGAGCTTTTTGATAGCCTGTACAGCAGGGCTATTGGGCCCTGAGGTGGCTGTAGCTGGGGCCTGATTTAAGCCTCTCCCTCTGTGGAGCGGAGCCCGGTTAGGGCATGTCTGCGCTGCATTGGCTTGCGGTGGCATATAATCCCAAGCTGGTACAAACACACGGTGCAGCATCACCCTGTGACAGTAACTCCTGTCCTCGAAATTCTCTGTGTCTCCACAGCACTACCTGTAAGGTAGCAAGTGCTTTCCTTCAACCAGCCCAGGTAGCAGTAGGTAAGATTGCTGCACTGCACTCCATGTTGGGTGCTGATGCGCTACTGATGTGCTCTGCGTTCCTTGCTTTGCCACCTCAGGACAGAGCACAGTGACTAAGCAGCCTGTAACCGTACACCGGTGGCAGAGCTTGTACACTCCCAGACCTCTGGAAGTGTGGCTGTGGCTTTGATCATCAAATGTGAAGTCACTTAAAACATGTCTGTGCAAGGGAAACTGCACAGTGAGTTCACCCATCCCAATACAACCTCACCCTTCCCAGCTAGCATCTGTATTCTGAAGGAGCAGAACGGGGAAACCTGGGGTAAATGTGAAGTAAGCATTTGGCAGCTCCGTAAACTTGGCTTTTGAGCCTCTGCATAACCCCTTTGTGCAATGGCTAAGTAGATCCACCACCCAAATTCCTGTAGCGTGAAGAAAGACACAATCTGCCCACACATGCAGGTGGGTGTGTGTACATGAGCTGTCACAGTAGCTCCACCATCGATTGATTTCTCCCTTCTGTGGCTCTCCCCTTGTAAACTCTACAGGGACAGGCATCTCAAAAGGACCTAAAAGTTCCCGAACACAAGCCCACTGCTACAGACCGTGCCCCACAGTTGATTTATGCTGTTCTGACCCAGAGGAAGAGAATCGCACTGCAAAGAGCTTAGAGTAGAAAAAGATCACATGAGCAACGCATATTTTTTAATGAGGAACCCACGGACAATTTTTCCAAAGCATTCATCAGGAACAACAAATAGATTTTCAGTAATGTCTCTGTTTGGGGCTAAAAAAAAAATCCAGTCCCAGCCTTTCTGAGAGTTATGGCCAGGCCAGTGTCAAAGGGAATCAGAGGCACAGGGATTATTAGTGCAAGGTAGCTCACAGCCATAAAGATTAAATGTTGGGGGTTAAAGTTGAAGGAACCCTGCCATTACTGAACGCTAAAGGTGCTGTAGTTTATGGTACCTGAAGTATTTATGGTACTTCAGCCAGTTGTCATTTTCAGTACCTGACTGGTCTAAAAACAGTCAAAAGAAACATATAAGGCATGAAAAATACAGTATCTGTATACAGCCGTGCACAAGCAGGTAGGCACAAACATCTTAACTGACCTCAAATTGACATCTGTTACATCTACTGTTAGCACGTCAACATGATCCATGAATAACCCCAGCTATTACTGCAAAATGTGCCTGACACCTGAGATTCCACAGCAAAAGGATAGTTTACTGCGAGAGGATTTGGTGGGCTTTTCTTTCTAAGGGAAAG